>NC_057866.1:63640253-63944836 GCF_019393635.1 Dromiciops gliroides | reverse complement strand
GTTACATAGTTGTAAGAGTTTGTATAATTAATCATGATGTTCCACTATCAAACTACCTTAATCTCTGATATGAGTACAACATTGTAATACCAAATGATTTTAATTGATAGATTTTTTTCCTTGAAAGACTGAATTCATTAAAAATTTTATATCAATACTCATTCGTGATAATATTATATTGTTTGGTTTCTCTGCTTTATCTTTTTATCTTTAAAATTTTGACATCAGGATGATATTGTAAATAAAACAAGATTACTAATAGAATGTTTTGTTATATATATATTTACTGTAGACATTGTCTTTTGAAATATTTCCTTTTGGGATCTCTTTTAGTATGTGATTGGTGGAATCCTTCAATTGCTATTTGACCCCCTGATTCTAGAATATCAGGGCAATTTTCCCTGACAATTTCTTAGAAAATGATGTCTGGGTTCTTTTTCTGATCATAGCTTACATCTAGTCCAATAAAATTAAATTATCTCTCCTAGACCTGTTTTCCAGAAGATATTTCCCATTGCCTTCTCTTTTATGTTTTTTTCTTTTGGTTTTGTTTCATTATTTCTTGATTTCTCATAGTCATTAGCTTCTATTTGCTCAATCCTAATATTTAAAGAGTTATTTTCTTAGATCCAACCAATCTGGAGAGCAATTCAGAACTATGCCCAAAGGGGTATAAAACTGTACATACCCTTTGATTTAGCACTACCATTACTAGGTTTACATCCCAAAGATATCCCCCAAAAGAGAAAAAGACCTATTTGTACAAAAATACTTATAGCAGCTCTTTTTGTGGTGGCTAAGAATTCAAAATTAAAGGAATACCCATCAAGTGGGGAATGGCTGAACAAACTGTGGTATATAATGGTGATAGAAAATTATTGTGCTATAAGAAATGACAAGCAGGATGACTTGAGAAAGGCCTGGAAAGACATGAATGAAATGATGTAAGCAGAACAAAGAGAATATTGTGCACAGAGACAGCAATATTGTTTGATGAAGAACTGTGAATGACTTGACTATTCTCAACAATACAATGATTCAATACAATCCCAAAGGACTATTGATGAAACATACTATACACCTCCAAAGAAAGAACTGATATTGATGGAACAGAGTGAAATGTACTATTTTTCACTTTCTTTCATTTTTTTCTTTTAATCAAATTTGGTTATAAAAAATGACAAATGTGGCAGTGTTTTACATAATCATACATGTATAACCCATATCTGATTATTTGCCACCTCAGGGAAGGGGGAGGAGAGGGAGAGAGAGAGAGAGAGAGAGAGAGAGAGAGAGAGAGAGAGAGAGAGAAGAATAAAAATTAGAAGCCCAAATTATAAATAAAAATCTTTATTATTATTTAAAAAAGTTATTTTCTTCAGAGAGCTTTTGTACCTCCTTTTTGATTTGGCCAATTTGGCTTTTCAAGGCATTCTTTTGTTGATTGGCTTTTTGTACCTCCTTTACCATCTGGGCTAGTCTGTTTTTTTAGGTGCTATTTTCTTCAGTATTTTTTTGTGTTTCTCTTTTACCAAGCTATTGATCTTTTTCATGATTTTCTTGCATCACTCTCATTTCTCTTTCCATTTTTTCCTCTACCTCTCTTATTTTATTTTCAAAATTGTTTTTGAGTCCCTCTATGGCTTGAGACGAATTCATATTTTTCTTTGCAGCTTTGGATAAAGAAGCTTTGACTTGGTTATCTTCTTCTGAAGGTATATTTTGATCTTCCTTGTCATGGTCAGAATTTTTTTTTCTCCTGTTCGCTCATTTTCTGAGCCTATTTCTTGAATTTTAACTCTTTGTTAAAGGGCGAAACTGATTCCAGTGTGGAGGGCACACTGTCCCAAGCTTCAGGGAGTTTATGCAGCTATTGTCAGAGACACTTCTAGAGATTTGTAAATTTTCAGTTTTTCCAAGATGGTATGGTTTAAGGAAAGGTATGTTTACTACTCTCCTGGGCTGTGCTCTGGTCTACAAGCAACCACAGGCCTGCTTTTTTGTCCTGCAACTATGAGGGAAGTCCCCATTCCACTGTTTCCACAAGCTCTGGTGTGCTTGTGCTCCTCCCTGGCCTGGGACCACCACCCAAGACTGTGACCTGGATCAGAGTATGAGCAAAACAACAGAGTCCTTCCTCAATGCCAGCATAGAGACCGCTGTAATTTCCTTTTGGCTAATTGTTCAACCCCCTTACCCTCTGTGGGCTAACAGTTCCAGAAGCAGTTGCTGCTTCTGAATCTACTGAATCAGTAGATTCAGTAGTTCCCAATGCCTGCTCCTGGTTTGCTGTGGTTGGGCCTCTGCTGGCTTGGCCTGTACTGGACTGTGCTCCACTCTCACCTAGGTGTGACAGATCTTTCCTGTGAACCTTCTAAATTGTCTTTGGTTAGGAAATTATTTCACCCTGTCCTTTTGTGTGTTCTGCTGCTCCAGGAATTGTCTTATGGTATTATTGGAAGGTATTTAGAGGGTTCTTGGGGAGAGCTCAGTCAAGTCACAGCCTTTTGTACTCCACCTTGTCTCTGCCACCTAAAATATTTCTTTAAATTAATTTGTCAGTTTCATCTTATCTATTTTTTGCCCTTTTATCAGATGATCAATGTCTTAACTGTTTTCTTATTTTGAGATTGTATTGTTAACACTTTTTGGCTTGACATTTTGTGTATTTCTTATTTTTCTTGATACTCATTGATTTCCTTTAAATTCTCTGTTTCCATAGTAGTTTCTCACAATTCTTTTAATTCCACATTTGCTATGAATTTACATTATTCTCCTAGCTATGTGATAATTTAATTTTCCCCTTTTTCCTAATTTAATTAATTAGTAGTGTATAAAAATTTCAGTCTTTTCAAAGAATAAAACCGATTTTAGCTATATTAATTAGTTAACTTTAAAAACATTTCCATTTTTCTATTTCTCCCTTGATTTTTAAAAGCTCCTCTTTTGTAATATTTTTAGGATTATTGATATATTTCGTTGATTGTCTTTGAAATCAAATCTTAATTTAGTGATCCTTTCTGTTTTGTTAACTACAGATCTCAGAAGTATGAATTTTCTTCTAAAACAAATTTAGCTGCTGACCCATGAGTTTTGATAAATCATTTACTATATTGTGTTTAGCCTTTTAAAATTTCCTTTATGTTCTATGATTTATTTATGATCCATTGATTTTTTTTCAGGCTGTCATTACTTAGAATTCATTTTACTATTTTTCTTTAGCTCCTTTTTCATTAGACCTTTTATTTCACTGGTTTAGCAAACTTGCTATGATTAGTTTAGGGAACTCCTCTTTAGAAAGTACCAAGGGGTTGACTCTGGAAGATTTATCCCCTTAAATATAAGCACCATGTGGTAGTCAGTGGAAGTTTCAAGGTCACCAGTCATCAGAACAAGGCTATGGGAGTAGAGAAAAATAACAAAAGGCAGCTCTGTTGAGAACAACATGATGGCCATGTTGTTGACTTGATGTTCAGTTATGTCTTTTTTTTAAATTTTATATGGAATTTTATTTTTCCCAAATTAAATTTAAAATCAAATTTTAATGTTAATTTTTTAAACTTTGTGTTCCAAATTCTCTTCTATATCCCTCCCGATGCCCCCCTTAAGAACTCAAACAATTCAATATAAGTTATACATGTGTAGGTATGCATAATATTTCCACATTAGTCAGGTTGTGAATGAAAACAGACCAAAAAAACTTTAGAAAAAGGAATTCTAAAAATTGTGCTTCAATGTGTATTCAGACACCATCAGTCCTTTCTTTGGTGATGGATTGCATTTTTCATAAGTCCTTCAGAGTTGTCTTGGTTCATTGTATTGCTGAAAACAACTAAGTCATTCAAAGCAGATCATCTTAGAGTATTGCTGTTATTTCGTAAATGGTAAATTTCACTTTGCATCAAATCATGTAAGTTTTTCCAGGTTTTTCTGATAGCATCCTACTCATCATTTATTATAGTACATTAGCATTCCATAATAATCTCATTGCACAGTTTCTTCAGCCATTTCCCCATTGAAGGGTAACTCCTCAATTTCAAATTCAACTTTTTGGGGTTCTTTTAATCTCTTTTTGGATACCAACCTAGTAGTGGTTTTACTAGTCCAAAAATTATGCATGGTTTTATAGCCCTTTAGTCATAGCTCCAAATCAGTTTACAAAGAGTGTATTAATATATCATATTCCCCCTATCTCCTACATTTGTCATTTTACTCTGCTGTCCTATTATCCAAACCACTAGGTATGATGTAATACCTGAGAATTGTTTTGACCTACATCTCTCTAATCAATAGTGAGTCAGAGCATTTTTTATATATGTCTATAGGTAGCTTTGATTATTTCATCTGAAAACTTCATCTCTTTTGATCCTTTATCAATTGAGGAATGGCTCTTATTTTTAACAAATTTGACTCAGTGTTTGATAACTGAGGCCTGTCAGACAATCTTGCTTCAATTTTTTTCCCCACAGTTACTATTGCTAACTGTATTTCCCTCCATCCTATTCCCTCCCCATTACATTTTCTCTATTTTCTATCTTCTTTCACCCTATCCCTCCTCAAAAGTGTCATGCTTATGACTGCCCCCCTCCCACAATCTGCCTTCCTTTCTTTCACCTCCCCTTATCCCCTTCCCCTCCTACTTTCCTGCAGGGTAAGATATATTACTATACCCAATTGAGTGTCTATGTTATTCCATCTTTGAGCCAATTCTGATGAGTAAGATTCACTCACTCCCCAACATCTCCCCCAACTTCCCCTCCATTGTACAAACTTTTTTTTTCTTTTATGTGAGATACTTTACCACATTTCATCTCTCCCTTTCCCTTTATCCGAGTTCATTCCTCTCACCCCTTAATTTTATTTTTTAAAGATATTCCTTCATATTCAACTCATACCTGTGCCCTCTGTCTAAATATACTCCACCCAGTTGCCCTAATAATGTAAATCTTATGATTTACAAATATCATCTTCCCATCGAGGAATGTAAATAGTTTAACCTTTTATTTTGATTTTTGGTTGTAACCCCAGGTCATTTGCCCTCTGGAATATCATATTCCAAGTCCTTTAATCCCTTAATGTAGAAACTAGTAGATCTTGTGTTATCTATCCTGATTGTGGCTCCACCATACTTAATTGTTTCTTTCTGGATGCTTACAATATTTTCGCTTTGACCTGGGACTTCTGGAATTTGGCTATAATGTTACTGGATGTTTTCATTTTGGGATATCTTTCAGGAGGTGATCAGTGGATTCTTTCAATTTCTATTGTACTTTCTGCTTCTAGAATATCAGTGCAATTTTCTCCTGACTATATCTTGAAAGATGATTTCTAGGCTCTTTTTTGATCAAGGCTTTCAAGTAGTCCAATACTTTTCAAATTATCTTTTATGAATCTATTTTCCAGTTCAGTTGTTTTTCCAGGAAGATATTTTTATTGTCTTCTATTTTCTTATTCTTTTGGTTTTCCCTTATTGGGTCTTGATTTCTCATAAAGTCATTAGCTTCCATTGGCTCAATCCTAAATTTTAAGGAATTATTTCCTTCAGAGAACTTTTGTACCTCCATTTTTACTTGGCCAATTTATCTTTTCAAACTGTTGACTTTGACTGTTTTTTCATGACTTTCTTGCATCACTCTCATTTATATTTCCATTTTTCCTTACATCTCTTACTTTATTTTCAAAGTCCTTTTTGAGCATTTCTATGACCTGACAGCAATTCATATTTTTCTTGGAAGCTTTGGATGTAAGAGCTTTGACTTTGTTCTCTTCTTCTGAGCGGGTATTTTGATCTTCTTTGTTACCATAGAAACTTCCTAGGGTCAGCATTTTTTTCTGTTTGCTCATTTTCCCAGACTATTTCTCAACTTTTAACTCTTTGTAAAGTGGGGCACTGCTTCCAGGATGGATGACACACTGTTCTAAGCTTCAGGGGGCTTGAGTAGCTGTTCTCCAAGATAATTCTAGGAATTTGTAAGTCTTCAGTTCTTCCAATGTGGTATGACTTAAGAAAAGGTATATTCACCACTTCTTCTATAAGAATTATCTGTCTTCTGCTCTGGTACCACTTTTAAAAAAAAATATGAACCACTTTTCCTTTGTTAGTTTTCAGTTTTATAGTTTTATGCTTTCTTTGTTTGGGGATAGTAAAGGTCAAATCTATCTCTTTCTCTCTCTTACATTTTTCCAGTATACAAATCATTTTTATAATTGTACCAAAATACAAGAATTGTTTGACTTATTCTTATGTTTGTAATCATATATGTAAATTATGTATATTTACTAATCATACACATATCTATATTGTATTATATAATGAACTTCATCACAATGTTAAACCTGCTTGATAAATCCTTGGATAATACCATCATCATCTAACTTTAATCTTTAATCTTTGCTTGGTTCTATGGAAGAGAGAAAGAAGTGTGAAGTTAAACCCTTTTCAATTAAAATTCTTAATTATCTTTTATTTTTCAGCATTGAATTGTTAAATAGTAAGTTTAAAGACATGAATTTTATCATTCTTTATCTCAGTCTTAGAAATGATGTTGTCTAACTTTCAGTTGAAATTGTAGACAGAGAGGAATTAAGGAGGAAACCCAGAAAAAATAGATGAACTTTTTAAAAAACATATTTGTACTTTAACAGTGAGCTCTCATTATTCAGTTTTAATATATGACATTTAAAGAATTATTTAAATATAAATAGAAACAAAATGGAAATGACTTGGGGTATAATGCTTATTTTCTGCATAACTTTTGGCAAATAATATTTCTAGGTCTCAATTTCTTTGTAAAATAGGCACTTGACTATATGGTGCCAAGGGTTCCTTCCAGCTTGAACTCTATAATCTAATGATCCTTTATGTGATTTCATGACTCCCTACTTTTATGGACTTTCCATTCTATTGACCTTCATTCTGTTTATGTAGATAGTTTGGCAATGCCTATGTTTTATGGTAACAGTCATAAATTTTTAGAATTTTTTCTGTGGTAGATATGCATATATATGAATCATTAAATTTCAGAGAAAATGTTATGGTTGATAAACAAGCCTATCCAACTAAAGGCTTTTTTTTCCCCTATTTTCTTCAACTTGTGAATATCCTAACTCTACAACTAACTATTCTTGTAAAATTAGAAACAGACTGATTATAGATGTATGTTAGTGTTGCAGAGTCAGCACTTTCTAATTGAGCATTGGTGCTTTTGTTCCAAGTATAGCCATGGCCAATCTAAAAAGCTGCCAACACATCTCGGCAGTGTTGTGGAGGGGGATGAAAAAATAATGTAATTAATATTGATTTGCCAATGTCCTCTACAGTTTAAATTATCTTTTAGATGCAAAATTTTCATCAGTTTTAGTGGCAACAATAAAGTATCCCCATTACTTGACACCTTTTTAAATGAGCTAAAGTCTAGATTGAATTTACGAATAAAGAGAAGCAGAGGAAGATCTTTATGTAACACAATTCCATAATGTTTTGAATGAATTCAGGATACCATCAACACTGAAATTATTCAAAGGAAATATAAGTTGACAAATTGAAGGGACTGAGCAATAGCAGGTCCAATATTTTTTCTTTACCTACATATATAAACAATACAAATGTATACATGCATATATACATGTGTGCGCACATACACACACACACATATATATATACATATATATATATATATATTGCATGTGTGTATGTATTAAAATTCTAAAGAAACATAACATCAGAAACACAAAATCTCTCAGATCGGTTTTCATCTATATATAAGGATTGTATATAGGACATTTTATATTATATCAGGTCAAAATATGTGGTGTGTAAACCCTCAACTTTTATTCCAGGTATAGAATAGTACCATATTATATCACATTAGCCCATGCATCCATCATTGGCAGATACTCTTATTAGTTAGAGGGCAGAATGCCATTTAATGGTTTGCCACTATGACTGATCCGTCCTGTTTTGCTACATTAAATTAATTATAAATGCTACTGTCAGACTGCCTTGTTCTTCCTAATAGTCAGACACAAATATAGACACTAACAAATATATTGGAGAATAGTGGGAAAATATTGAAAAAAGGGAGGAAGTGAATGTAAAGAAATATCACATAGTAAATGATTAAAGGATAAAAAAAAAAAATCTATAGTTTTTTACCTGGCCTACCAAAAAAAGTCACATTTTAGTTATATATATATATATATATATTCCTATATTTTTAATTTTACTTACCAGCTTAAGTTACAGGAAATTCTTAAACTCTTAGGCAGCTCTGCTCATTACTATAGACAACATTTTAATTGAATAGACACTGGATATGTAGTGAGAAGTCTGTAGTTTGGGCCCTCATTTTTTACTGTGTGACCTTGGACAAATAATAACTCTGCTGTGTCTAAGTTTATTTGTTGGGAAAATTGTGATGATAACACTTGTAATACCAACCTCATGGGATTATTTCATGGAACTTTATAAATCTTAAAGCTTTATGGAAATGAAAACTCTTACTTGTAAACTCTTCATTTAAGAAACTCCATTTATACTTTGAGGTAGAAGACAGGTAATGACATGTCAACTATCTAATGTGTTTTTAAGAATTTAAATCCACCTGTCTTTTAAATCCATTGATATTCTTTAATCTTTCCATTGTTTTTGTAGGTCATATTTTATTTTTTCCTTCATTTGGGTGGCATAGTCTACAGAGTACAGGACATAGAATCAGAAAGACTTGAGCTTAAATCAAGCCTCAGACAGTAGTTCTATGATCTTGAAAAATTAACTCCTGTCTGCTTTAATTTCTTCATCTGTGAAACTGGGATATTATGTCCTAGGGTTGTTGTGATAATAAAATCCTATAAAATTTTTAAAGAGCTTTGCAAATATTAAATCCATTCATAAAATTTAGTGGTGATGATGATTTTCCATTCCCAAAATTAAACATTTGCTTTTAAAGACACTTAGTCATCAAAGATTAAGTTCCCAACATCAATCTTTTTTAAAAATTTGCCCATAAATATACTTGTATATTCTTTGATAGCTTCTTTCTTTCACCTAAATATGCTCTCGCTTCTAATTAATTTTAATTCTTTTATCTTTACATTTCACTCTACCTTCAAAGGAAACCAAAAGGACATCCCTGAAATCAATCCATTGATCAATCAAAAAGCATTCCTTAAGCCTACTAGGTATCATGCCAGATCATCAGGATAAAAAGAAAATGAATCAAATAATTCCTATTGACAAAGAGCTTGCATTCTAATGGGGTAGATCCATGTATATAGGCATGTATATTTATGTATATCTATATGTATGTACATATATTATATGTATATAAAATGTAGGTTGATCTATATATATATGTGTTTATATATACTGTATATGTACAGTATATGACTTATATTATAAGTATAATGTACATATAAGTATATGTACTGATATATCTATATATGTACTCATCACCCAATTAGAATCTAAACTTCATCAAAAATAATTGTTTAATTGTATACATGTGATTTCTTAAATCTTATGTACATACATGCATATAGTATAGATGTACATACATATATAGATATATATAATCAAAATATGTACAAAGTAGTTAAGTTCCAGGTAGTTTTGGAAGAAAGGGTATTAGCATGTCATAAAATCATGAAATTCTCCATGCAGAAGATGGTGTTTACATTGAGTATCAGATGTGTCATTGTTCATCAGATGAGTCAATCTAAAGATGCTAAAAAGCAAGGAGCTATTGAATAGAAACATGTATTTATCAACTTATCCTACATATGTTGAAACTATTATACAAATATATCTTACTTCATATAATGGATGTATTCATGAAGAACTTTCTATGAATTAAATTTTCTTAAATTAATTTAAAAAATATATCAGTAGACAGTTTATGGAATCCTGAAGTAAATTATTTTACAAAGTAAATAATTGTACAGTACATTCTAATTTATATGTTTTTGAAAGTTCACCTTTTAAAAACATAAGGGCCGATGATCAAAACATATGTGGGTGTTGTAATTTTCTGTTTACAGTTATAGTCCCTTCTTTTCTTTAATGGTCCAGCTCAACATTACTTCTATCTGACTTTGTCTCTTGCCCAGTAAAATATTTTTGGAACTTATATTAAGCTAATGCCTCTTAACAGACACTCAAGAGTTGAAAAATCAGAAGGGAGAAAGTTCCCAACAACTCGTTGATAACCAATCATGAGACCTGTTTCCAAAGGCACTGCAACAACTATTCTTAACAACACTTCCACTTAACACCTCTGTACACACATATGAACCCTATTGCCTTGCTAGAGTTATAACATCTCTCAACCAATTCCCTTCTCTGAGGATATCAGGCCCAAAAGGCAGGCTACAATCTCAGAACCTGCAGTAGATTTTTAGATTTCCTTGGGAAAATCCATGCTTGTAGCATACTTAATTTGGCTCTGAAGATCATGGAGAATGGAACAGGCCCTCATCAGCAAGGCAGGCTATACATTCTGAAAGAGCCAGTGGTGGGTCAATAAGAGTTTACTGCCCTCTTATCATTTTCTATTGAACAGAATGAGAAGACCTAGATGGATTACAATGTATACCAGAAATGTCATTGCATTGTTTTCTCACAAAATCATCTCTCTTCTAACTTCCGTATTTGTCCAGGTCTTCACTATTCTTCCACTCATGCGGTTTCTGAACCTATACATTATTATTGCCTTCACATTCAACTGAAACTGATCTCCTCAAAGTCACCAGGGATCACTTAATGACCAGACTGAGCTCTTTTGTACAATTTGTCATTTTTGACCTCTTCTCTTACCTGATACCCTCTTGTCTTCTAGAATCTGAATATGATAAAAGTGCGTTACCTATAAATATGCTAATATTTTCACTATTTTAAAATTAGACACAGAATTTTCTAATGTGTTTAAAAATCTTTCTAATTAATTATATACTCAATGTCTTAAAACATTTAAGAACTTAGTAGTTTGCAAAGCAGCTGATTGATATCAGGGAAGATGCACACTTAATAGCCACGTTTCAAGGGAAAAAAAGTCACTTTTTGATACTTGCTGGATAAAAATGGTAAAAAGAATATCAAGATTTAGTAAATGTAGCAAAAAGGAATTTTTTGGATTATCTCATTATTGTTGAGGAATCTTTTTCAGCTACAGAAACCTTTTAAAGAAACAGCAAACAAAGTGAACTTAGTATCAGACGACTGATCTTCCGTATTCCAAAGAATAAAAAACAAAGGTTTATAAAACACAATCTTATGGTTCTCACTAAAAGAACCATATTAATTAACATTGTAAATGATTGTATTCAGTTATTATTAAATCATTTTTCCATCAATTTATAAAATACATAAGATATGGTCAGTAAAATTTTATCTTTATCTCATCCTCAGATGTCTATTTTGTGCTTTGTAATGTGCAGAATTAATACTATAGCAGTAGTTATATATCCTTTATAAATAAGTAAATATACATGCTCAGACATGATCAAAAAAGACTGGAGAGCACTTGATCTATGGTGCAATTAGATCATGAGTTATTTAAGTGATGCTATTTTATTGGCAAAATGCCTAACCCACAAATAATATAGAATAACTTTTTTCTGCATGAGATTGCAAAACATTTATCAGAGAAATTTGCTGCAAATAATTTTGCATGATTATTTGTTTCCCTTCCAGTTCTACCTCCTTTTAATGTTGTTCTTAAAAGAACTTTTTGATTACATATAATTGAAATTTCCCATTTTATTTTTACAATCAACCTTATATCTTATTTACATAAAAATTCTTCACTAACTGTAGTTGTGTAAAGGATCTCCTTCCCTTCTCAACTACTTATTTTTATGATCTGACCTTTTGTATTGAAGTCATGTATTCTTTTAAAGTGGAGAGTTGTGAGTTTTTGTTTTTTGTTTTTTTTTGGGGGGGGAGAATGATGGATAATGATAAACATGCAAAAAATAAGCATTAGTAAGACATTGTTTTAAAATTCAAAGGGGAAAATGAAAAGTGTAAAAGGAGTCACATTGAAGAATTCTGTTCCTTCTTTGTTGAATTTAAACAATGTTTCAGAAGTTCAAATTTTTATTTCACAGACCAGTTTTTTTCTAGGTTTTTCTAGCAGTGGATGGAGCGACAGCCCTGGAGTCAGGAGTACCTGGGTTCAAGTCCAGCCTCAGACACTTAACAGTTACTAGCTGTGTGACCCTGGGCAAGTCACTTGACCCCAATTGCCTCACTAAAAAAAAAAGTATATTTATTGATTATTAACCTCACAATAAAAATATTTTTAAAAGGGATTGCAGGGGTGGAGTCAAGATGGTAGAGGAAGGACATTAAACACACAGAACTCCTGACACAATTACCCCAAAAAACAGCAAAAAAAGAACCCCTGGAGCAGAAAAACCCTCAAAAATATGGGATGAGATTATTTTCCAGCTATAGATAGCTTAAAGCAGGCCATGCCAATAGAGACCATAGGCACGCCATACCAGAAGAACTTAACCCACAAGCCTCTGAATCAGCTGCAGTAGCAGCGTCTTCTGGAACAGAGCTTGCGGTCATGTGAGAAGGCTGAATGGCTGGTCATAGGGGCCAGGGGAGGGGGAAAGTGCAGGGGTATCTGTGGAACCTAGGGAGAAATTCGACTGTACCACCCCAGAGGGGAACCAGGAAAAAATCCTGAGCAGTGGAGGCCCAGGTAGGGGAGAGGCACAGGCTTGTTGAAGCTAAAAACCACCACAGTGCTATGCTGGCTGGTTAATTACAGGGTTGACTTGAGGTTATCTTCAGACAAGAGAACAGGCCAGGCAAGAGAAAAACCTTCCCTCCCTCAAACCCAAACACCTGGGACCCTCTGAAGCTGGGGACAGTAGTGTAGCCAAGAAGCAGGGGCCCCAGTGGGGAACTAAAAGTCAAGTAAAAGATGAGCAAGCAAAGAAAGCTCAGAATTATAGAAAGTTTCTTCAGCAACAAGGAAGATCAAGGTGCACCCTCAGAAGAGGAAATCAACCTCAGGGCAACTACATCCAAAGCTTCTAAGAAAACTATGAACTGGTCTCAGGCCATGGAACCTCTCAAAAGGGACTTTAAAGGGAAAGTAGGAGACATAGAAGGAAGATGTAGAAAGAGGAAGGAAAAATGGAAAGAGAAATGAGAGCAATGAAGGAAAGTCATGAGAAAAAAAGTCAACAGTTTGAAAAGTCACATGGAAAAGGAGATAAAAAAGCTGTCTCATGAAAATAATTGCCTAAAAATTAGGATTGAACAAATGGAAGATAGTGACCTTACAAGAAATCAAGGCACGGTAAAGCAAATCCAATTGAATGAAAAAATAGAGGGCAATGTGAAATATCTCCTTGGAAATACAGCTGACCTGGAAAATAAATCCAGGAGAGATAATTTGAAAATCATTGTACTACATAAAAACCATGACCAAAATAGGAACTTAGACACCATCCTCCAAGAGATTGTCAAGGAAAATTGCCCTGATGTTCTAGAAGCAGAAGCTAAAATAGAAATTGAAAGAATCCACCAATCACATCCTGAAAGAGATCCCTAAAGGAAAACATCCAGGAATATAATAGCCAAATTCCAGAGCTCTCAGGTCAGGGAGAAAATATTGCAAACAGCTAGTAAAAAGGAATTCAAATACTGTGGCGTTCCAATAAGGATAAAGCAAGATCTAGCAGCATCTACATTAAAGCACTGGAGGGCATGGAATAAGATGTTCCAGAGTGCAAAGGAACTGGGATTACAGCCAAGAATCACATACCAAGCAAAATTGTGTGCAATCTTTCAGAAGAAAAAATGGGACTTCAATGAAAAACAGGAGTTTCAGGCATTTGTGATGAAAAGACCTGAACTGAATAGAAAATTTGACTTTCAAATAAAAGACCCTGGAGAAGAATAAAAAGGTAAACAGCAAAAAGAAACCATGAGCGACATTAAAAGGTTAAACTGTTTACGTTCATACATGAGAAAATAACACTTCAGGGTCAGCTAGGTGGCTCAGTGGTTAGAGGACCAGCCCTGGAGTCAAGAGGACCTGAGTTCAAATCCAGCCTCAGACAGACACTTAGAGGCTGTATGACTCTGGGCAAGTCACAACCCCAACTGCCTCACAAACAAAACAAAAAAAGGGGAAAAAAAGAAAATAACACTTCCAACTCATAAGAACTTTTTCAGTAAGGAATACACAGAGGACATATGACTGAACTGAATATGAAGGGATAGTAATTGTAAAGCATTTATTTTTTGTGTAACCTTGTTCTTTGTGGAGCAAACAGGGTGGGGTGTCTTATGTCTGGAGCTGCATTCGGGTCCTGGGCCTCCTGGGCCCAGGGCTGGTGCTTTGTCCACTGTGCCACCTAGCTAACCCATGATGACATCTTTAAAATAGGGTTGAGGGGTAGGAGGAATAGACTGTGGGAGGGGGAAGGGGAGAAGTGGAATGGGGCAAGGTAGCTCACATGAAGGAAACAAGAAAAAAGCTTATAGAAGGGAGGGGAAGAGGGGGAAAGAATAGGGAAGTAAGTGAATCTTACTATCATCAGAATTGGCTCAAAGAGGGAATAACATATATACTCAAGTGTGTATAGTAATATATTTTTGCTCTGAGGAAAAGTGGGAGGGGAAAGAGTTGTGGGGGGAGTAGAGCAGAAAGAGGAAAGGGAAGTTTGGGGAAGGGAGTTGTAAAAAGCAAAACATTTTCAAGGAAGGTGAAGATGTTCTGCATAACAGTACATGTATGACATATATCGAATTGCTTGATTTCTTAGGGAGAGTTGAGGAGGGAGGGAGGAAGAAAAATTTAGAAAACAGAATTAGGTCAAAGACATTAACCTCATTAGAGGGGACTCAAGGAGGGAATGACACACATACCCAATTGGGAGGAGTAATCTATTTAACCCTACAGGAAAGTAGGAGGGGAGGAGGGTAAAGAGGGAAGGGTAAATGAATGGAGGGTAGAGCAGGAGAGGGGGCAGTCAGTAGCAAAACACTTTTGAGGAGGAATAGGGCAAAATAAGATAGAAAATAGAGTAAATATCATTGGAAGGCAATAGGATGGAAGATAATAGTTATGATGATTGACTACAACAGTAAAATATATGGTGCCTACTCTGCTGGGCTATTGTGAAGAAAATTCTTTGTCAAGTTGAAGGTACTATATAAAAGTTATGATGAACAGGATGCTATCAGAAAAACCTGGAAAGACCCAAGTGAACTGAGGAAGAGAGAAAGGTACTCTGTATAAAATAACAGTAATGTTATTAACAGCTGGGAAGCTTGTGGTTATTTTCAGCAAGGCAAGATTCAATATAACTCTGAAGAACTTATGAAAATTGCAATACACCTACAGAGAAAGAACTGATGGTATCTGAAAACAGACTGAAACACATTTCTTTTTGTGACAATTCCTTAATCTGAAGTTTTGTTTTTATCTGTATTCTCTCACAACCTAGCTAATGTAGAGTTGTTTTCCATGACTAATCATGTATAATTTATATTGAATTGCTTGAGTTCTTGAGGTAGGGGTGGGAAGGGAGGGAGGAAGAGAAATTGTAACACAAAGTTGTTGTTTTTTAATTTATGTCAGAATTTGCTTTTACATGTAATTTGGAAAATAAAATTCTTTTTTAAAAAGGCATTGCAATGCACCTGTCAATTACAAGAAAATTATAAGAAAAGTAAATTACAAGGGGTCTCAAATCATACATCATTTAGGAAGTCAGATGATTTGTGATAAAGACCTCACCTCATATTTTATTTTTTTATTTTAATTTTTTATTTATTTATTTTTTTAAAGAAGTATTTTTTTTCCTGTTACATGTAAAGATAGTTCTCAACTTTTGTTTATACAAGCTTTCCAATTTCAGATTTTTCTCTATCTCTTATTTGGTCATAAACTGTTTTCCTTTCCAAAGATCTGATAGGTAGACTATTCCTTTCTCTCCTAAATTACCTATGGTATCACCTCTTATGTCTAAATCTTGTATCCATTTTGACCTTATTTTAGTATAAGGTGTAAGATGTTGGTCTGCCATACTATCTTCCAGTTTTCCCAGCAGTTTTTGTCAAATACTGAGTTCCTATCCCAGTAGCTGGAGTCTTTGGATTTATCAAACACTACATTACTAGTGTCATTTACTACTGTGTTTCCTGTTCCTAGCCTATTCCATTGATTCTCCACTCTATTTCTTAGCCAGTACCAGATAGTTTTGATTACTGCTGCTTTATAGTAAAGCTCCAGGTTTGATACCACTAACCCACCTTCCTGTGAATTTTTTTTCATTATTTCCCTGGGTATTCTTGATTTTTTTGTTTTTCCAGATGAATTTTGTTGTAAGGGGCTAAAATTCTAGCTAAACTGTCTAAAATAGCTAATGAGTGGTCGCCAATAAATTATAAGCTTTAGCAAGAGTTAGACTTTTAAGCATTTATTAAGGAGAATAAGAATTTGGTAAAGAGAGAAAGGCCTAGATTCCTATCTATTAAAGGGAGAGCACATTTCTAGCTCCCTTCTCCGCCAGCGTCCTCAGGAAAGAGCGCGAGACTGAGCGCCAGTCTCTTCCTTCCTCCTCCCACTAGCCCGCGTCACTTCCTGACTCCTGGTCTTGCCCTCAAAGACCTTCCCTTCATGGGCAGAACTCTTCTACAGTAAGTATCCAGCAGGTGGCGTTATTCCAATCGTTACATTGTTATACTTTTCTAGCTCTGTAAAATAATAATCATGGCAGAAGATTGGATTTGATGCATATCTTCTCTAATCATTTATTAGAAATCTGTGACCAGGCTAGTATATTCTACTAAATTCTTCCAAGTGAAGGTTGTCCTCTAACAGATGTGATGATGTGTTAAATTATACCTATAGAATGCTTAGGTTCAATTTCTTTCTCATCAGTGCTGAAAGTGAGATGAATGGCTCCAATGTTAAACCCCTCTCCTCCTCCATTCTTTTTTTTTTACAGGGCAATGGGGGCTAAGTGACTTGCCCAGGGTCACACAGCTAGTAAGTGTCAAGTGTCCAAGGCCGGATTTGAACTCAGGTACTCCTGAATCCAGGACCGGTGCTTTATCCACTGTGCCACCTAGTTACCCCCTCTTCTCTATTCTTGGGGAAAAAAAACCTTAAATGGAATCACATTGCAGTAAACACCAATGACACAATGGAAGAAAAAGAAATATTAAAAGAGTAGTTTAAAAGGTATGAAATAATCTGTAAGAAAAAGACAACTCAATTCCATTGTTTATAAATTCTGTGGGTATATTCAAATAATACATTTTCCATTTAATCTGTCACCTCACAACATGATTATTCTCTCCCATGATGTAGAAACATCCTTCCTGTACCTACCCATTTTGTGTACCTCTTGTCCACAATTTCTCAATACTTCAACATGGAAGTATACTTAAACTTGCAGGTAACTGTATTCAAGTTCTCTTGTCATTGTGAGAACACTAGTGGAGCATATGCTATACCCACTAACTATCTGAAGCTTTGTAGCCTTCTCAATCTTTACTACCCCCATGTACAGTCCAGTCAGAGAGCAGCTCTGGGATTACAGTTATTTTACCTGAGTTAATGCTGCCTTGCAAGGTCAGGATCCCACTTCAGATTCCTGCAACTTTCAATTATCTTTTTTGTATACATCTGGGTTGTACAAAATAGCTTACTAATGATAGTAAGTAGATACTATTTCAGTTTCTTGATCATTTTTGAGTGTAAGAATATATATGTGAGAGAGCAAAAACCTTTTAATACAACTCGTAACCTCTAAAACTTTTTATCCAATCATCTTTCCTGGATATTGGAATATTGCATTATCTACATCTTCCATTGAATTTTGTTGTGTTATGATGATTTTTTTTTTTAGTGAAAGCCTTATTTTTCTCCTATAAGAGTATTATGAAGCTTACTCATTATGTATATATATTTTCTAACAAAATTTTATATAGATAAGGATGTAAATATATAGTTCAGTTGTTTGTTTTTTTAATTTCTTGGTTACCCATTTTTATTTATTTTATGATTTTCTTATAGTATCTTCCATGGTGATATATTTGATATCTTCTGCTACTTCAGAAAACTTGAAAATCATTCCTTTAACATCACAATTACAGGAACTCAGGGACAGCTAGGTGGTGCAATGGATAGAGCACCAGCCCTGGATTCATGAGGACCTCAGACACTTAACACTTACTAGCTGTGTGACCCTAGGCAAGTCACTTAACCCCAATTGCCTCACCAAAAAAACAAAACCAAACAAAACAAAAAAACAATTACAGGAACTCTTATATGGACTTCCTCAGTATGCAGTTGTTATAATCCAGCTGATTTTTCCATCTTTGGTGTCATTTTTACTTATACTCTACAAATATCTGAGACTCTGATGTTAGAATACAAAAAGTGATCTTTTCTCTTTCATCTACTTGCTGTTTTTGTTCTATTTCATTCTTAATTATAATTGGAATTACTTTGGTTTTTGGGAGTCCCTTGCTAAGATTTCTTTAAACTATTTTCTCCTTCACTGATTTTCTTTGTTTTATGTGGTGATATTGCTTATACTCTTTACCATTCTTCTCCATATGATTTTGAAAATGTTCATATTCTAGGCCTGTCTTCCTTATCTGCAATATCTATTTACCAAGTAAGTCAGGTGTTTGCTGAATAAGGTGCTTTTTAATCTTGATATTCTCCTGAACATGTCATAGCATAAATTAGTTGATGAATTATGATACTCCTACCTTAAATAATAATAATAATAATAAATAGCTAAGATTTATAAGTGCTTATTAAGTGCCAGCCATTTTACAAATGAGGCAACAGAGGCAAGAAGAGGTAACATGACTTGCCAGGTGCCACCCATCTAGTAAGTTTCTCAGGCAGGGTTTACACTTAGGTGTTCCTTACTCTAGCCTTAGTGTTCTATCTACTGAACCACCTAGTGATATTGCAAACCTTTATCCCTGTATAACTATAACCTTCTTTCATATCCTTATCACCTCTTATCTAAATGAATGCAACAGTGTCCTAATTGGCCCCCTTCTGTCAAGTCCCTCACTGTAGCAGTCAAGAAGAATCTGCATTCTCAAAGTGTTTAGAGATAAAAGGGGGGGAAAAAAAGTTATGGGAAAATAGCTAGTGGGGCCTGAATGTATTAAGTGGGGATTTTTAGAGTAGCAATAGAACACATTAGCCACAGTGCAAAATGAAGGTGTCAAATCAAAGCTCTGGGGAGGCATATGGTCCACGACACTACTTAAAGGCTCCTGAAACAGATTATGGAGCTTAGTTTAGCCCCAGAGAAGTGATATATCAAAGGTCAATCCCCTTTCTTTAATGCAAGGTAGGTTTAAGTCTTTTTTTCATGCTAGTTGATGAAGACAAGCTTTTATTCCTCCACCTCCTGCCTAACTACACCACTATGTAGCTGACTATGTCACTCTGTCACAGTGTCTCACCCACTTGTCACAGGCTTTACTATACTCTGAGAATGATCCTGACTAGTTGTTATTTTTTATTTTAATGATTCCCAGTTATCAATAGAATTACAATCTTGATAAGTAAGGAGATAACCCCTTCCAAAGCCTCTCAAATTTTTCATGGTATGAATTACCAATTTCTCAGTTTCCTTTAGCTATAATTCCATTTTTCATGAATGTATTCACAAATACATTCTGAACATGCTGGAATAAGAACCATTTGTATAATTTTGTAGTGTGCAAAATCCTAAACAATTTACTAAATTTATACAACATGGTTTTTCTGCTGAGTTTTCAGCTGTGTCTACAAAATATAGAGATGAAATGTGAAAAGTTCAATCAGTAATGCAGATGTTTTGCCTGCAAAACACCAGCTGTTTTATCATATAGATTAAAGCATTTGGATAATTTTCACTGTTCTTATGGGTCATGTAGCTATAGCTTGTATGTTTTTGATGTGTCTCATTAGGCTTATGTTGTTTCTTTTTTATGTAATAAGAGTACATTACTTCAGCATTTGTTTCAATAACCAATGTATATAATACAAATAGGTAAATTAGAAAAAAAAGACTCCATGATATGATACTTCTTAAAGGGACTGGACATGTTTTCAGATTTTTTTTAAGGGTTTATTGAAAGATAGTAAAAGAAAGAGAAAGATTGAGAAGAGATTTCTTATAACCTGGCAATACTTGCCTTCCTAATCTCCCACTTCTTTTTTAAAATTTATTTTATTTTTTCCAGTTACATGTAAGGGTAGTTTCAACATTCATTTTCATAATATTTGGAGTTTCAAATTTTTCTCCTTCCCTCCCTTTTCTCCCCTCTCCACATGATCGCAACAATCCACAAGTGTTCTTTTTATCAGTATGTTTTTATCAGCTCTTTATATGGGGGTACATAGTAAGCTTCCTCATTAGTTCCTTTGGATTGTCTTGGATCATTGCATTGCTGAGAGTAGTTAAGTCATTCACAATTGCTCATTGAACAATACTACTGTCACTATGCACAATGTCCTCTCAGCTCTGCTCACTTCACTATACATTGATGTTCATTAGTTTCCAGGCTTTTCAGAGTTCATCCTGTTTGTCATTTCCTGTAGCACAAGACCATTACACTACAATCATATAGCACAGCTTCTTCCATTATTTCTCAAATGATGGACATTCCCTTCATTCTCAATTCTTAGCCTCCACCAAGAGTTGCTATAAATAGTTTTTGTACAATTTTTCCCCTTTTCTCTTTTTCATGATTACTATTGTTAACTGTTTCCCTTCCATCCTGTTCCCTTCCCCATATTTATTCTATTATCCATCTTCTTTCATCCTATCACTCTTCAAAAGGCATTTGCTTCTGTCTGTCCCCTCCCCCACTCTGACCTTTCTTTTTTTGCCCCTCTCTCTTTATCCCCTTCCCCTCCTATTTTCCTGCAGGGTTAGAGTGATTACTCCACCTAATTGAGTGTGTACATTATTCTCTCCTTGAGCCAGTACATTATTCTCTCCTTGAGCCAATTCTAATGAGATTGAGGTCTTTGAGCCAATTCTGATGAGTGTTAGGCTCATTTACTGCCCAGATTAAATTGATTACTCCACCCAGTTGGGTGTCTGTGTTAGTCCTTCGTTGAGGCAGCTCTGATGAGTTTAAGGTCTTTGAGCCTTTTCTGATGAGTGTAAAATTCATTTACTGCCCTGCTGCTCTCCCATCTCTTCCCCCACTCCATAAGCCTTTTCCTGTTTCTTTCATGTAGGATTGCACCTCTGCCCTTCCCCCTCCCCCAATGCATTCCCTTCACCCCTCAATTTAACCCTAAAGGTGTCATCACCTAACTAGGTGGCATAGTGGACAAAGCATCATCCCTGGACCCAGGGGGATCCCAGTCAAAACCCGGCCTCAGACACAAGATAGTCACCTACTGTACGACCCCAGATATGACCTCCAGATCCAATTTTTTATGATCCTCTACAGTCTTGTATTTGAAAGTCAAATTTGTCATTCAGTTCAGGTTTTTTCATCACAAATATCTGAAAGTCTTCATTTTGATTAAAGTCCCATTTTTTCCACTGAAAAATTATGCTGAGTTTTGCTGGGTAGGTGATTCTTGGTTGTAATCCGATTTCCTTTGCCCTCTGGAATATCATATTCCATGCCCTCTGGTCCTTTAATGTAGAAGCTACTAGATCTTTTGCTATCCTGACTGGGGCTCCACAGTACTTGAATTCTTTCTTTTTGGCAGCTTGCAATATTTTCTCCTTGACCTGAGAGCTCTGAAATTTGACTATAATATTCCTAGGAGTTTTCCTTTTGGGATCTCTTTCTGGAGGTGATTGGTGGATTCTTTCAATTTCTATTTTATCTTCTTCTAGAATTTCAGGGCAAATTTCCCTGAGAATATCTTGGAAGATTATGTCTAAGCTCTTTTCTTGATCATGTTTTTCAGGTAGACCAATAATTTTCAAATTATCTCTCCTGGACCTATTTTCCAGGTCAGCAGATTTCCCAGAAGATATTTCATATTGCCCTCAATTTTTCTTTTTTATTCATTTGGATTTGCTTTATTGTGTCTTAGTTTCTCATAAAGTCACTGGCTTCCATTTGTTCAATCCTCATTCTTAGGCAATTATTTTCATCAGAGAGCTTTTGTACCTCCTTTTCCATTTGGCCAGTTTGACTTTTTAAGCTGTTGACTTTTTTCTCATGTCTTTCCTGCATCACCCTCACTTCTCTTTCCATTTCTTCTTCTACCTCTCTAACTTTATCTTCAAAGTCCTTTTTGAGCTCCTCTAAGGCCTGAGACCAATTCATATTTTTCTTGGAAGCTTTAGATATAGGAGCCCTGATGTTGACATCTTCCTCTGAGGGTATCCCTCGGTCTTCCTTGTTACATAAGAAATTTTCTATGGTCCTCACCTTTCTCTGTCTGCTCATCTGGCCTTTCTTTTACTTGACTTTTAGCTCTTTAAAATGGGGCACTGTGTCCAGACTTCAGTATCCCAAGCTTAAGAAGTCCCAGGTGGTATGATTTAAGGAGGATCAGGTTCTTCACTCACCTGGACTGTTCCCTGGTCTGTAGATGACCACAGACCAACTTCCTAATCAACCAGCTTTGTGTGTTGTGATTGTTAGCTCCAACCAGCCTGTGCCCCTCCCCAACATGGGCCACTGCTACTCAAGCCTACCTCTTGGTTCTCAGCAGGGGTGAAAAATCCAAGTTCTGCCTCAGCACCTGTAGTCTCCCCCCTGCCCAGGGCTCAGCCCTCTCATCAGACTGTGAGCTTAGTTCCAGACAACACTGGTGCTTCAGCTGATTCAGAGGCTCTGGAGGTCTCCTTCTCTGGGACTGGATCTGTGTCAGGGTGTCTGTGGAGTTGGGCTCAACTCTTGTGTCAGCACAGTAGCTCCCTCCTTCTGACCTTCCAAGCCATTCTTGTTTAGAAGATGATTTCAGTGCATTCTTCTGTGAGTTTTGCTACTCCGGGCATTTTCCTATGTTGTTATTTGGATGTTTTTTGGAGTGATTATGTCATGAGTTCAAGAGCTCACTGCCTTTCCTCTGCCATCTTGGCTCCTCCCCAGAAGTCTCTCTCTAATCTCCCACTTCTGAAGTTCCCTGCCACCATGCTGATGTCTCACAGCCAAAGAGCTGTTCTCAGATTTATTAAAAATATTCTTGAAGCCAGACATGCAGTCCCATCAAATTGAAGTTCATAGTTTTGTTATTTTTTTGTAAATAAACAGTAATTTAGTTTTGTGTTAAGGAATAGTTAAGTATACTATCTGACTACAAGGCTTTATCTCTAGTAAAAAATGTACTGAAATTTTTTTATATCTTAATTCTTATATCTTATTTTAGTCATATATTTCATATGAATTCTTTTATTATTATACTTATGGTGGTCAATATTAAAAAATAAACTATAGAATAATTGAAATATTAATATTCCATCAAAGATAGTTCATGCCCAATAATTAATCAATCAACATTTATTAAGTGCCTACTATGTGCCAGGCATTTGCTAAGTTCTGGGGATAAAAAAAAAGATATTGCCTACTCTCAAAGAGCTTCCATTCTAATCGGGAAGAAAACATGGAAACAAATATATAAACAAGCTATCTATGTGTGATAAATTGGGAATAATTAACATAAGAAAGGCAAAAGAATTAAGAGGGTTTGGAGAAGACTTCCTGTAAAAGATGGGATTTTACGTTTGACAAGTTATGGGAAGATACACACATATTTTACACATACATATATAAATATATACACATATACATATATACAGACATGTGTATATCATTTATGTATACACATAAACATAGGTTTCTACATGTATGTACATATCTAATAATATATTTGTATATGTGTATATACATATATGTACTTATGAATGTGTTATGTTTTAAAAGTCCTTTTTAAATGAAATTAAAATAAAGAAACTAACATATTCTACCCACATTTATTATAAGTACTTGCTATATTCTGCCCTGTGGTTTTTCCAGTAGCAAAATCTGGTGGTAAGAGTTGGACTATAAGGAAAGTTCAGAAGCACAGAATCAACACTTTTGAATTAAGGTGCTGAAGAAGACTTTTGAGATTCCCATATACAACAAGGAGATCAAATCAGTCAAAGCTTAAAGAAATTAATTTAGGATCTTAACTGGAAGCAGAAGCTTAAATACTCTGGCCACAAAATGAGAAGCCAGCACTCATTGGAAAAGACTCTGACATTGGGAAATATTGAAGGCAAAAAGAAAAAGGTACAGCAGAGAATGAGATGGATAGATAGTGTCATTGAAAGAGCAAACACGACCTTGGACAGACTTTTATAGTTAGTGGGGAATAGAATGGTCCATAGGGTCATGAAGAACCAGACATGACTTAATGAATGAATAACAACAACATATTCTGTACTCAATCCTAAGAACAACAACAGTAAGAATAAAATAGCTGCTGACCTGGATGTGCTTATATTCTTTTGGGGAGCACGCAATGTCTTCACTGACAAATAAATATAAGGTAAGTTAGAAAAAGGCAGGTAGCTAGGGATATCGTGCTGGGCCTGAAGTGTGAAAGCTTCATCTCCATGCATTCAAATCTGGTGTGACCCTGGGCAAGTCACTTGACCCTGTTTGCCTCAGTTTCCTCATCTGTAAAATGAGCTGGAGAAGGAATGGTAAACCACTCTGGTTGGTATCTTTGCTAAGAAAACCCCAAAAGAGGTCATGAAAAGTAGGACATGACTGAAAAATAATTAAACAAAAACAGAGGTGAAAAATGGCAGAGAAAAACATGAGCTGAAAGGAAGGCATCACAGTAGAGGTGGCACCTGAGCCAAGCCTTAAAGCAAAAGAAGCACTATGGAAAAGCACACAAGTCTAGGTAACATTTTTCATTTGTTTTTCTTTATTTCATGTTTTCTTGTTGTATTCTTTGGCCCTCTAGATCCTTTTCAGAGATACTCAGAGGTATAATTTGGATGTTTCAGGACTAAATAAAATTTAGAATAGCAATATATGAGGGAAGAGGAGAAGAATTTTCTAAAAAGAAATGATTATAAGGTGAAAGCAATTCAGGGGGAAAAAAGAGTAGAATGGATTAAAAAAACTAAAGAACTGAAATAGCTTGCAGAAGAGCATAGACCTATTGAATGGATCAAAAGGCCTTCCTAATTGCTTACATTGTTATCATTAATTCTTGAAAGAAAAAAAAAAAGGAAAAAGCCCAACTAGATTTTACTAGGATATATGAAACCCCAGAGGTTAGACCTTCTCTAATTTCCTCTTCTAATTTACCATTGTAAAGTACCAGTCAGAGGCTTGAGTGTGGTAATCTGAAAGAGACCTCAAATGCCTTCTACTGAAATATCACCTACTCAAATACCTTTACTTTAAAATTCAGGGATCTGAAATGATTTTTAAAGAACTTGCCTAGGGTCACTACGTAGTAAGAAAGCTAAAATTCACTCAGGTCTTCTCTTCTAAACCCAATGCTCTTTCTATTGTATCATCTATTTCCCACTCTTGGTGACAATTTTAAGACAAACATAAATATTTAGTAGTGGAATAATCTCAGAAATCATCCAGCCCATGACGTCTTAAGCTTTTTCTCCCCAATGTAAAGGATTTTTGGTCATACCAATAAAACCTGTAAACCTTTGATTGTAACACTTTAAAAAAAATCATAACAGAAGGAAATGCTAAATTTCATTCAGAGGTTATTCAAAATAATGATGTGCCCCCCTCCGCATCTAAATTCATAGGCCGCTTGAAATCTATTCACAAATTCCATAGGGGTTCAATTCTGTATTAAGAATCCTTGATCTAGTACAATCTGCTAATTTTACTAATGAGGTAGTTGAAGCCCAAAGAAGTTAAATAATATATCCAAATCCTCATTGCTATTTATTACAAGAGTCAGGATAGGGCCCAGGCCTTTTGACTACCCAGTGCAATGAAAGTTCTGCTACACTTAACCCCTACTATGACATCCTTGCAACACAGTATGTACAAAGCCAACTTCTCCAGTGCATGGATAGCATAGCAAAAACAAAGAAAGAAAGAAAAAAAAACTTCTATAAATCATTTTTGGTATAGTTCTTTTGATTTTTGTGCTGAACAAAATAGGAAAGGAAGATTTTCACTGGCCTGTTCCACATTTTAATCATTATACAACTTAATTTTGTTTCTATATTTATCTTTCCTTCTCCTTTCCTTTGCTATTGTTTTTGTATCTACTTAAAATTTTTAAAAAAATAAAAATTATAAGTAATTCTGAATAATGAAGAAATAACTGTTGTTCAGTCATTTCAGTCATGTTCAATTATTTCCTGACAAAAATACAGGAGTGGTTTGCCTTTTCCTTCTCCAGCTCATTTTAAAGATGAGGAAACTGAGGCAAAAAAAGGTTAAGTGACTTGCCCAGAATCACACAGCTAGTAAGTATCTGCGTCTGGATTTGAACTCAGGAAGATGAGTCTCTCTGACTCACTTAGCAGAATATGAGGAAATACCCATCAATTGGGGAATGGCTGACCAAGTTTTAGTTTATTAATATAATGGAATACTATTATGCTGTAAGAAAGGATGAGCAGCAGGATTTCAGAAAAAAACTGGAAAGACTTACATCAACTGATGCAAAGTGAAGTGAGTAGAACCAGGAGAACATTGTACACAGTAACAGCCATGGTGTATGATGATCAATTATGAATGACTTTGATCTTCTTAGCAATACAATGATCCAAGACAATTCCATAGAACTCATGATGGAAAATTCTCTCCACACAAAGAAAAAGAATGGATGGAGTATGAATGCAGATTGAAACATACTATTTTCACTTAAAATTTTTTGTCCTTTTGGCTTCATTCTTTTTTGACAACATGACTATTATCGAAATATTTCATATGATTGCATAGGCATAACCATTATCAAATTTCTAACTATCTTAGGGAAGGGTATGGGAGGAGGATGGAGAAAATTTGGAACTCAAAATATTTTTAAATGAAAGTTGGAAATTATCTTTATATGCAATTGGAAAAAATAAAATATTAAAAAATCTTTGTCTACCCTCAGTTTACTACCATGTTCTGCACAAACTGCTTATTAAAATTATCACTGTTTAATTGAAAATAAATGAAATTCTCAATTAAAATAAATAAGAAGGCTACCTTAATGACTAATGGAACAATAGAAAGAACCAATTCACATATGAATATGTCTCTTAAATTCATTAACAACTGGACATTTATTCTAAAATCATCCTTAATAAAAAAAATCAAACAAACAAAAATTTTAATGTCCTTAATACACCTATAACAAAAAAAGAATAAGTAATTTTTGAGGAAAAAGGCAAAGAGGTGAAACATTTAGCTTATTCTTCAAGGTGATAGAATATAACAGGAAGAGAGAAACCCTGCAATTTGGTACCTACCATAGTGCCTCCGAAGTCTACCAAAAATGCATTATTGAAATACTCTGTGAAGCCCAAAGAGAATAAAAAATATTACTGACAGGCTGAATGAGAGAAATGGTGGTCATGTTGTACTTTCAAAATGGATAAGAAGTCAGTAGGTCAAAAAGAAGAGAGATAGCATTCACAACCAGAAAATGATGCAAGCAAAGACAAAGACAAGAAAATATAAGGTGTTTCTTGAAGATGGTATGTAGTCCATTGGATTGAAGAAAGGCAAGGTAGGCAATTACAATATTAGGGATCATCTTAGATTTTAAGCATTTGAACTTTATGGGAAGAGGTGTTAACTGCGGTTAACATGAGTTTAACTGTTCCTCAGAAACATGACACTCCATCTCTCTTCTCAGTACCTTTGCAATGTCTGTCCCAAATTCCTACAATGTACTTATTCCTTACATATGCCTTACGGTGTTATTCTTTTCTTTTATGAAGAAACTTGAACATCATGTTTGAATGCAAGTTCTTCCTGACTTCCACTCTCCCCGTTGGTTATTATTTGTGCCTAGAAAAATATATTCTGCACGTAGAATAAAAGATAGATTTGAGGATGTAGCAACTGATTATTTGGAAAAACTGGTGGAAAACTATCGCAGTCATGCAGATATGTAGTAATGGGGGTCACTACCAAGGTAATGTCAGTGGAAATAAATATCAGGGGGTAGACATGAATTGCTGGATAACTAAAACTTCATTTTTAAAAAGTTATTAGCATTGTCCTCATTTATATGTATTAGCTACCTAGAATAGATTAGAGATGATAATGTAAAATATAACATTGAAATGGAAAGTTTCAGTTCTATATTGGACAGCATGCAAATACTTGTGTCAGAAGCTCTTACATGGCACAAAGACCTTCAGTATTATTGAAGGGAATATTTACTCCTCTTACTCATCACCATACCTAGATATACTGGGAATTTCATAATCAGAAAGCATTTGGGCCATTCCTTTCAATCACTTGACTAGTGATATAATTCACAAAATTCAGTAAACACATATTGATTTACAAATCAAAATGAATAAATGAGGCCAATGAAGAACTAATAAGAATGGCATCCATCTATAATCTTGGTAAAAGTACTTGGCCTTATAAGGTTCTGCTCTGGAATTCTTTAACTTATCTAGATTTCTCTTGATTTCCAGTCTTATAAAGCATATTTAGATTTTTGTTCACAACTGCAAAGTGGACATCCATCCTCTGTATCAGCCTTGGTGGAAGGAATTCTGCCAAGAAGTCCCTTGTATTCAGTGGGATCTACAGGACAATTGGTAAGAGATATATCTACCTCTTAGATAGTGGGATTTTATTCCTATTTTTTGGAGGGTGGGATTTCTCAGAATTTTCTAGATGTCTCTACTATCATTCCTCTTCTTCATAGGTAGTGACTTCTCTCTCTTGAATCCTGCTTTGTGAACTCTTTATACAAATATATTTTTCTGACTCCTTTGCTTTTCAGTTCAAAGGTCTTCTGATTAGGAGAATCAAGGGTCTAAAAAGAAGTATATTCACCTATTTCATATGGAGGTCAGAGAATGACACTTCCCAACGACATTTACTCTTTTAACATCTTTCACTTTGTGTTTTCCTGCATTTCTTTTGTGAATTAGAAAAAAGCCTTGATCAAATTCCATATCTGCATTATTTTGTAGGTATGTGATATCTTTTTATGATGACCTGACCCATTCCATTTCCAGCCGTCTTAAAGGCTGTAAAAAACCTGGACATCTGGTCTTCAGAATAGTTATAAACTGTATGTAAGTCTCAGCTCCACTCTTTACTAAGTATTTGACCTTTGGAAAGGTACTTAACCTCTCTATGCCTCAGTTCCCTCAAATGTAAAAGGATGATAATGATATTTGCACTTCCTCTCTCTCTCCCAGGCCTATTGTCAGAAAAGCACTTTGTAAACTCTAAAGCACTCCATAAATGTGAGCTACCACTGTCGTTATCACAGGATCCCAGCAAATCCTCCTTTAAACCACCCACGGTACCTGTTTAATCCTATTCTTAAAGCTAGCTGAAGAAAGAGATTATACTTATTATGAAGCTCTTCTGTCTGTCTCTCTTTAATCTTTCCTGCTGAAATATAGCTCATGCCATTTGTCATTCAGTTAATAAGACTGTACTGTTCAGAGTGCTTTCTTGGGTCCCTTGAAAGATAGAAAGGAAATAAAAGATATAGGACTTAGCCTTAGAACCTTAAAGTATACTGGGAAAGATAAAATAAATACACATGAAAGAGACCTAAGAACATTTACTTCAAATACTTCAAAGGATTTGTGATGCTATCCTTTTGGGGGTCCTCCCTACAGCACTGTAACTCCTCCACATCACAGTAAATGATTGCAGCATTTTCTGCAGCCAGAAAACACTTTGCCTCCAAAAGGACAGTTGCATAGTAATTGGATTTAATTTTATTTAACTTTCTGGGGCTTGTGGGCTACACTCTAGGAGCTGTCTAAGGCAGGTAATGTTAATGGTCTGTCATTTCTAGATACTATACCAATGACTTAATCCATGAATTGGCCAATTAGTGGATCTTCTGGAAAATATATCAGGCTGTATATGTGGTATAATGTCCCTATCTCTGCCATCTAGTCATCTTCCCTCTAACTACATCTGAAACTAATTCCAGAAATTCCCATACATCCACATTCAACTATCCTGTAGCTTAATATATAGGATACCCAAATCAATATTTAGATATCATAAATGGAAAATGGAAAATCGTAATTCCTTAGCCACCATTACCACCTTCATGTGAATTGGTATATTTCAAGAGCTATTTGAGATTAGATCCTTGAAGGCATAGAAAACAACAACAGCAGCAGCAGATAAGGTAAGTTTTGCTGAATGGGGAGGGTGAATAAAGCTGTTGAGCATGACAGATTAACCTAACGTCCCAATAGTGGATCCCAGATGGCCAAGGGCTAGCATAAGTATAATTGGAGCAGAATGAGTCACTGAAATGAAGATAGGTAATATCTAAAAGCAAAAGAAAATGCTTCATGGAAATTAATTTTGAATATAAGAGCATTTTCAGAATGGAAAGAAGGATGGAGCTAATTAGAAGGGGAAACAGTTAAGGCATAGGAAAGAATATCAATGGAAGGAGCTTAACACTCTCTAGGATAAATGAAGTTCCTGTGTTATTCCATGGTTAGATACTCTGATTAATTAAAAGTCCATTGTTTCACTTATATAAGAATTCCTCATTGGTGTTTAGAAAGTATTCACAGATATTGGCATACTTATAGAAACATACAAATGTAGGTTTTTCTGAGATAAAATGTAAAGTGTTTTTTGAAAGAGTATATTTTAATCTCTCTGAAGTCATACCACATGTGTGTTTCTAGTTAAAATTAGTAAAGGGTATCAGTGCCTTAAAAAGGGAAAAATAATCATGATAAGGATAATAGATCTTAAGAAATGAATACAAGCAAACTTAAGGATCAATAATAAAAAACAAAATTAATAACTCAAAATGATAAACTTATGAATTTAATTTTAAAAACAGTATAATCTCATCCTACCAGATGGCTATAGGATCTCAGAAAAATATTAATAGCTATTATACTCAAATTTGTAATATAATAAAATAGAACATTATATTCTTTTCATTTAAATTCAGCTCTAATAAGAATGATTGATTAAATTTGATGTGTATGAGCAATGAAAATGACGAAATACAATAAATGGCTAACTGCAATTGTATTTTATCTAAAAAGTATTCATTATTTGGTTCTCAAAATTGTAAGCAGGTATGTCACTTAAAGATTAATTTTGCATTCTGAAATTCAGCATTTCTACATCTTAAAATGTCGTATTTGTCACAATACACCCCACTGAAATATGTCAAATTTGTATTCTCTTCACCTACAACGGACAATCTGAAAATTTGGAACTCTGCATAATTTATCTAAGAATTTTATTTAATTATAATGAATGCTATGGACATTCTATGTTGTGTAAAAAGTACCTTATGTTCCCTTTTTGAACTATATGTTATAAGTAATGTATCAGTAAATTACCTATGATAAAGTGAAAGCCTGTGGCAAAATGGTCTTTGTTGTGCTACAGAAATTATGAATTAGTTTATAATCATACTTTTGGTATTTTTAGTCTCCTAATACTTAGTCTCTTGAATGGAGGACCAAATATAGATAGGGATTGTTTTTAATCTCCCAAGTAGAAAGAGGAGACTGTACCAAGGATGTACTTGAAGTAAAGTTAATCTTCTTCCTAGAAATCTAGAAATGGTGTGCCCACATTTTTCTAGTCAACTTTCATAAATCATTTTGTAAAAACAAAACAAACAAACAAAAGCAATTGTATAAAACAAACTGCTTCTGAGAGTTAGAACCAATATGGTGGAGAGAAGCCAGAAAGTTGCCTCTCAGTCACGGCACAGATCAGCAACTGAGGCCTCTAGGTCTTGGCTCAGCAGACTAATGGCACATCAGGCCAGTTCTGAGGCCCCTAGCTTCAACACAGAAGACAATCTGCCAGTTGGGATATTAGTTACACAACAAGCAGAACTAGGCCTGGCCATCTCAGTGTAGTGAGCAAGCCATGATTCATGAGACCTCAGAGCAGAAGTCCAGTGATCAGGTCCCTGGCTCCAAGGGTTATGCAACAAAAAATCAGTAACTTGGAAAAAGAAAAATATAGACTGAGGAAAACAACTCCTTAAAAATACAACTGGCCAAATGGAAAATGAGGTGCAAAAGCTGAATGAAAAAAAAAATTACTTAAGAATTAGAATTGAGCAGATGGAAGCTAATGACCCAATGAAGCATCAGGAAGCAATAAAGCAGAATCAGGGTAGCCAGGTGGCACAGTGGATAGAGCACTGGCCCTGGATTCAGGAGGACCTGAGTTCAAATCCGGCCTCAGACACTTAACAATTACTAGCTGTGTGACCCTAGGCAAGTCACTTAACCCCAATTGCCTCACCAAAAAGGAAAAAAAGAAATAAAACAGAATCAAAAGAATGTAAAAATAGAAGGAAGCATAAAATACCTCCTCAGAAAAACAACAGATTTGGAAAATAGTTCTAGAGGAATTTAAGAATTATTGGTCTACTTGCAGGCCATGATCAAAAAAAGAGCCTGGACAGTATAATTCATGACATTATCAAGGAGACCTACCCCAATATCTTAGACCCAAAGGATAAAATAGTCATTGAAAGAATCCACTGATCACCTCCTAAAAGAAACCCAAAAGGAAAACGAAAAGGAATATTTTAGCCAAATTCCAGATTTATCAGATGAAGGAAATAATACTGCAAGCAGCCAGAAAGAAACAATTTAAATATCAAGGACTCACAATCAGGATTACACGGGCCTTGAATATGATATTCATGAGGACAAAGGAGCTTGGATTGCAACCAATAATCTATAACCCAGCAAAATTAAGCATGCTCTTTCAGGGAGAAAGATGGACATTCAATGAAATAGGGGACTTTAAAAATTTCCTGATGAAAATTACTGACTTAAACAGAAAATTAAATCTTCAATACAAGTGTCAAGCACAACAAGGTGAAACGGGAAAAAACAAAGCATGTTATTCAAAATATATTTATGTTCCTTCATTGCTATAACTTTTCTTCATCTCTTGTATTATGATTACTATAAATGCTTCATTGGATAATGCTTAAATTAGAGGATTCTGGAATTGTAAAAATCCTTGGCAATCTACTTGCTTATAAATAAATAAATGTTTCTGACAGATTTTAGAGAAAAAGAAAAATGGAGATTCCCTCCCCCAAAAGATAATACAATATTGAGAAAGAGTCTTGCATTAATATAAGGAAATTAAGGCCCCAAGATGTTAGGTGACTTACCCAAGGTTCCATAGCTAATAAGTGGCAGAGTTGTTACTTTAATGAGGAGGATCCTGGAAGTCAAGATTCAGAGTTAGAATCCTAGACTAGAAAGGACTCTGGGATGGTGTGGCTCAAACATACCCAAATTATTAATGAATCCTTATCCTTAACAAATGAAGCCCTAGGCTTCCTTCCATTATTTAATCATAGAGTTGGCAGATCCCTTTGCTTTCATTTCTCAAGTCCTCTTAATGTAATAATCAATTCAGTACCTCCTTATTCAAGAGATGCATTTAAATATTGCTAATGGACTTGGTATGGGATTTGTAGCCTTCTAGACAGTCCTTCTAATAGAATTCTCCAAACAGCTATGTTATGGTATTTGACATGAAAGGACCATACTGCTTTATAGTCTGTTCTGATCTGTAGGCCTTTTAACTACTTTCCTCTGTGGAATCATATTTTTTGTTTTTGTTTTTGTTTTTTTTTAGTGAGGCAATTGGGGTTAAGTGACTTTCCCAGGGTCACACAGCTAGTAAGTGTTAAGTGTCTGAGGCTGGATTTGAACTCAGGTACTCCTGACTCCAGGGCCAGTGCTCTATCCACTGCGCCACCTAGCTGCCCCTGTGGAGTCATATTTAAAAGTCTTCAGGCATTAATTTAATATAAAGAATATAAATTAAAAGATCTTTTAATCACTACCATTATCACTTTCAATTCTTTATCTCAGTCTCTTTCTTAGAATCTCCCTAGGGTTGATAGGAGAACCTTAACAATGTTAAAGATTGAAGATTTTCAAATCTCAAAGTTTCACTCAAGAGCTTTAGTGATATTTAATAACTGGAACTCATAAACAGAGATGACATCATCAATTTGTTGCTAAAATCTGCATGGGTATACAACTAAATGTCTCTTATAATTAGCCTTCCACAACCATCCTCTGTTAGGCTAGAATAGGCCCTATATATTCCTCCTGTTCTTTCTTACCCCTTAGCTTTCCTTCCCCTTCAGTGTTCAGTCTAAGGAAGCTAGCCACATTTCCCACTATTAGAATAATTCTGTCCATTCCCTAGAACATTTCTCAAACAAAACTTCCAAAACGTGTTTCCTCCTTGAAAACAAAACTTTGAGGTCAAGTGACTGCCAATGATACTGTTTTAAATACAAAGAACTAGGTGCTAGGTGACACAGTAGATAAAGCAACAACCCTGAACTCAGGAGGACCTGAGTTTAAATCTGGCCTCAGACACTTGACACTTGATAGCTGTGTGACCTCGGGCAAGCCACTTAACCCTCTTTGCCCTGCAAAAACAAAACAAATAAAAAATTAATGAATTAATTAATACAAAGAACTAAAGCCAAATAGAGGTATGGTTTCCACACTGCTTCACAAGGAATTGAAATGAGACACCAGGTCACTGCCTTCAGATATAAAGAGATCTGAATGATTTTTAGGGTTTAAATGAACTGAATGATCTATAGTCTAAAGGCAAGGTTGCCAAATACTGTGCTACTTTTAAATGAATGTTCTTTAATTTGTTCATGACTGGTAGAGGAAGGATATTTTAAATTGTTTTTTCTTCTCTTTACTATACTGGAGGACTGTTCATATCTTTATAGCAATATCAATATTTATTGAACATGTAAACAAGTACATTAAAACCAAGCAAACAGTATACCTGATAGCCATTGGTCAATGTAGCCAAATGTTCTCCAAGAAGACCTTCAGTTTAGCATGCTAGTTAAGATATCATTAAGAAATTTGGAATAGGGGCAGCTAGATGGCGCAGTGGATAGAGCACTGGCCCTGGATTCAGGAGTACCTGAGTTCAAATCTGACCTCAGACACTTAACACTTACTAGCTGTGTGACCCTGGGCAAGTCGCTTAACCCCAATTGCCCTGCAAAAAAAAAATGTGGAATACAGAGTAGTTATGATCATTTTTATTTTACTAAAATGTCCTGAATCTATTTCTATAGCATCCACACAGGCTTAAAGATCAATCAAGGATGGAAGATTTTTAGATTTTTTTTAAAAATTCAAGCATTAGTACCAAAATAAAAGACATATAGAATATTATATAGGAAAAATGAAGATAATATTAGCCCATTTGCATTGTGTGCCTTTTCTCCATATTAATGTACATTAAATATCATCAGTAACAGAAACTTATATAGACAAAAACTTTGAAAGGACATTTGCAACCTAATTTTATTATACATGAGGATTATAGATAATTATGCTTTTATTTGCTTGCTACATAATGTGCTTTTTCTTAAAGTAAACTGATAACTGTAGATTCAAATAAATATCAATCATCTCAGTTGGCTCAAAATGTGATACAAAGGAGGTTTCTGGTTTAATGCCCAGGTGACAGTTAGCTTTCAGCAGTTCCATGGCCAGATCCTATAGTACAGAATCCTGACCAGTTTTCACAAATTCCTTCTATTGATGAAGACAACCACGTAAAAGATTGGGACTGGCTAAATATTATTTGAATGTGGATGTTTATGATGGATGTATATTGATCATTCTCCATGACAGAGATCTTTTTTTTCTGCTCCTAAACATAATTTGTTATAGCTGCCTATCACTACCCTTTCACTATTTTATTTGTAAAATATCTATTTCTATGTAACTATGGTATATATGACTATATAAAGGATATATGGCTATATTCCTTTTCTTTATACAGTTTTGGTCACTCTACCTTAAATTTTATCTTACTTCTATACATCTTTCTTAAAATGGGCAGCCCTAAACTGATGGCAATGTTAGGGACAAGAGAGTAATCAGTTCTAGATTGTAAATGATGAATTCTTCTGGTACTTATATGTCATGAAATTCTTATTAACCCTGAGCAAAATGTTAGCATTGTAAAAGAAATAATCTGCAGGTTGACTTCCTTATTTACCCATCATTTTCTGCTTTGCTGATTGTCATCCATATTCTGTATATGCAGTTTTTCGTGGGTTGGATGTATTACTGTACAACTTTGAACTTGTTATTTTTGATAGATCAAAGGATTTTTGAATAGTTTGGAGATGAGATAATAGTACCTGTCCTCCAACTTGGTTTTTGTAATCCAATTTTTTTTTTTTATTATCCTTAAGTTCCCATAAAGTTAGGTAATCGAATAAGATAAGGATGATGGTTACCAGGTACCTTGCAAAAATCTCACCTAATACTTTGATTTTTATTTCAGAAGGATGTTGTCCATCCATGGCATGGATGAGGAAACTGGCACAGAATAACCAAGTAGTATGTCTAAGAAGAGGCTGCCACTCAGTGAGAAAAGTAAGACACACAAACCCAGTGATGTAAGGAAGTCCTAAAATCTCAGAATTAGAAAAAATCTCAGGGGCCATCTAGTCATTTTAACAGAACTAAAATCCCTCCCAAAATATATCTTACATGTAGTCTTATAGCCCTCCATTGAAGACTTTCAGTGAGCAGTAATCTACAACATGGCAAGGCAGCCAATTCCACTCCGGGAAAGCTTTAATTGAAAGAAATTTCGAAGTGGCTATTATCATACTAACATCATGAAATAATACTAAAGAGATTATATGAAAAATTAATCCCATAGAAATGAAGACTCTTCCTAGGAACCATTCATCAAATAATTTCTCCATGTTACCTTCTAGTAATATAGGAGACAAAATATTAAGAATAGAGAGCTGGGGGCAGCTGGGTGGCACAGTGGATAGAGCAACGGCCCTGGATTCAGGAGTACCTGAGTTCAAATCCAGCCTCAGACACTTAACACTAGCTGTGTGACCCTGGGCAAGTCACTTAACCCCAATTGCCTCACAAAAAAAAAAAAAAAAGAATAGAGAGCTGGCTGAATTTTGCAGTGAACTGAATAGAGTGCCCAATATTTGGACTTCTAAAACAGCTGAATGACTTGTCTCTATGATCAAGTATATAGAAAAGGAAAGTCAGGCATAGTCTAAAAAATGAATAGAGCCAATTGGCTAAGATTGTATAGGAGAAGTAAGATTAATAGAGATTGAAATCTTTTCAGAATTAAATTTGAAGACAGAAAGAAAAATATTTCAAGCTAGGAGGAAAAACAAGTTGCTTTAGTGATTGATATGGAAGCATAGGAGTAATAGCCATCAAATTGGATTATAAATAGAAATGCCCAAATGAAGGAAAGAAGAGCTCATATAGAGAATTAATTAAAAAAAAACATGGGGGTACCATCTTAAAATAATTTTATTCTAATGATAAAGCCTAATTTGAGCTTAAAATGTGAGTAAATCTAAGGGCAGGGAGAATAACTATATTTGAATAAAAATAAGATGGGAATGTTGCTTAGAATAAATGGATAATAGATAATGAAGAGAAAATAGGCTTGCTCATCTCAAATTTCACTTCTGTTTTCTCTGGGAAAAAAAAAAGCCAGGGGATAGAATGAAAAAGGCTGTTATTTCTTTGATACCCAAGATACCAAATGAGATGATAAGAAATCACCTAGCTAGCCTTGAGGAGATCAAATCATTCATTCCTAAACAAACTGAATCCTTAGGTACCAAAAAAAAAAAATCAAAACCTAGATGTGATCAATAAGCTAAGGTCGGTGGTCTTCTAAAGAACCCAAAGAATGAAATGATCATCACAATATTGAAGAAAGGAAAAGATTCCTTTGTTTAAAAAGGAAGGGAAAAGAGTATGAAAAATAAAGGCCAGGCAGCTTGACCTTAATCCCTGCCAAAATCATAAAACATTATTAAAGGGATGGTTATTGCGTACCTAGAAAGTGAAGAAATAATTACATAGACACATTTTCTTTACTAAGAGAATTACTAGCCTTATGGAATAGGAGACTCTGACCTCCAGATTTAAGCTTGAAGCCTTAATTCTCTGGGTGTCCTTATTTTAGGTTGGACATTTTATACTTAGGATTCCAAATGACATTTGGATACATCTGGAGGGAGATTCTGTGAAATGATGGAGCTGCTTAATTTGTTTTTCAGTGGAATTTTAAAGATCGATATTATAGATGTCCATAGCATGATTAATAAGATGTTTTGGTTCAACTCACCAATTTAATTTAGTAGCAAAATTTATACTTTTTAGAAGACAATAATGGATTTAAATCTAGGAAAAACCAGCCAATCAATTGAAAAGCTTTTTAAAGTGTTTACTATGATCCAAGCATGGTGTTAAATGCTAGGGATTAAAGAAAGGGAAAAACAAAACCAAAAACAGTCCCTGCCCTCAAGCAGATTTTTATGCTATGGGAAAGAACTTGAAAATAGCTATGTACATACAATACAGAGTAGATGGGTTCCAGTGTGACCTGGAAAGCCCACCTCCAGAAGACAGGATTTAAAACTTGAAAGAAGTTAAGGAAAACAGTAGGTGAAAGTGAGAGAGGAGAGCATACTAGGTATCAGAGATAGCCAAAGCAAAGACACAAAAGTGTGTCATAGTGAACACTGTTCAATAATTGTAAGTAAGCAAGTATTTCTTGATTAGTGGGGGTTGGGGAGAGTAGGTATAAGAAGACTTTTAAAGGTCAAATACAAAACTTCATATTTGAGTCTGAAATTTAGAGTGAGCCATTAGATCTTTCTAAGAAAGAGGATGTTGTTATTAGAAAAATCTCTTTACCAACTGAGTGGAGTATGGATTGGAGTGGGGAGAGATTTGAGTCAAGGAGACTAATTAGAAGGATATTTCAATTGTCTAGGAAATAAGTGATGAGTACCTGACTAAAGGTTGTATGGTTGGAAAGATGAATTTTACATGAACTGTTGTGAATATAGAAAAGACAAAATTTGGCAGTGTATTAGATACATATTTAAAGTATTTTCCTGAAAAAGGTAATATTTTATATGAATTCTTCTTGATATTACTTTGGGTATATTTAAAATAGAGAACAACTTTCTAGAAGGACATAAAATATTCTAGCACTCTCATTATATTGGGTCTCTCTTACATATGTGCAGAAAATGAATAAGCCATGATTATAGATCTGAATCAGACTTTTCAATAATTAAAAAAGTAGAAAAAATTGTACAACTCCTTAGTTCAGCTTTTCATTAATTACCAAATCCATAATAAGTTGTTCTTTATACACATGATTTTTTGATACACAGTATTTTCTCCTAAGCCAATATATGTGTGTGTATATGTATATGTACATATATATATGTATATATACATATACATACACACACACACATATATATATATATACATATAATATGTTTGTATAAATTGTTGCTGTTTTTACTAGCTTAGAAGGAAGTCTTTAATGGAATGCCCCAGAAATCTGCTTGGGAATGTTCTGTTTAACATTTCTATCAAGCAATTGGTTGAAGAATTCAGAAGATGCAAAGCTGATAGGGATTCAAAATTATCTACAAAATTATCTACAAGCTATGATCTACTTTTATGTCTTGTAAGGTGAAATTTAAAAGGAATAAATGTAAATTCTTATTTACAAGAAATAAACTACCATATGTGTAACTACATAGCACTTTTTCTGAAAAAAAAAATGTTGCTTTTTTTTTAAGCTTCAAGTTGAATATGGATTGACAGTGGGATATGGCAGCAAAAAAAAAATGTGAATGAAATCTTAGGCTGTGTAAAAGGGCCTAGTTTTTTCTAGAACTAGGGAGTTGATCATTCCACTTGACCTTTGCCCTGATCAGACCATTTCTAGATTATTATATTCTCTTGTGTGTGCCAAATTTTAAAATGGGCATTAAAAGATAATGCCAATCAGAGAAGAGCAGTCATCATAATAAAGGACCTCAGAATCATGGCCTGTGAATAACGGATGAATGAAATAGGGATATTTAGCCAGTAGAAAAAAAGGTAAAAAAAAAAGACGTGGGGAAGGGGCCAAGGGTGGGAAACATAATAGATCTCTTTAAGGCATCGAAGTCTTGATAAGGAAAGAGAAGGATTAAAGTTGTTCTTTTGGCATAAAAAGGTTAAATATAGGAAAATTGTGTAGAAGTTACACAGATACAAACTTTCTTTTCCATGAAAGAAAATAATAATTCAAGCTCTGTAAGCATGAGATAGCAGTCTGATTTGCTCTCCACTGGAGACTTTCAAAAAATGTTAAGCAATTCTTGTCATTTATGTGGCAAAAGAATCAATGTGTCTACGTGAGTAAACGAACACTATCCACCAATTAAGAATGAAGTAATTTGAAGGGAGCAGGGAAAGGTACTAGTTACTGGGGGCATCAGGAAAGGCCTCGTGTGGGCAAGGGAGGTGGAGCTTCAGAGGCAGAGGGAGATTCTAAGAAGTATCTGTTAAAAAGATCACCCAGCAAAAAAAAATTTTTTTTTAAAATTAAATTTTAAAAATCAGCCAGCAAGTATTTGTAGATGAAACTGGAAGAAAACAAAGAAATGAAATAAAATATCTGTGAACATCTTCCTGATAATCTATTTTTATCAACAATATTTGCAGAACTGTCACATGTGGAGTCTACCACTTAATTTTCTGATATACATCTTACATGAGAAAATACCAGTGGCATCGGGGAGATGATGTTGGGAATAGTACCTACCCTATTTAATATACTTAGAAGAAATGTACTCAGGAATAAATATTTATTTTGGCAGGGAAATGAGGGTTAAGTGACTTGCCCAGGGTCACATAGCTAGTAAGTGTCAAGTGTCTGAGGCCAGCTTTGTTCTCAGGTCCTCCTCAATCCAGGGCCAGTGCTTTATCCACTGTGCCACCTAGCTGCCCCCAGTAATAAATATATTTTAAAAAGCATATAGACAACAGTTGTCAATCTCAAAGAGGAAGTTCCATTTAAAATAACTGAGAATAATTAATAAAGTTTTTTACTCTCTTCTCCCCTCAAAAAACAAACACTAGAGACTATGAATATATCTATGTTTAAGTATATCTATACCTGTACATCTATGTAGATATATACAGATGTGTATATATAGGTATGCATATATTGATGATTGCATTTATTAGAATTCCCTTATCTATATGAAAATCTGGCCTAACATATCAGAAATCCTTTGCAGTGACAGAGATTGAACTTAGCGGAATATGGAAAAGGAAGGAGAAAAGTTAGATTTGGGTTGGCAGCCTACCGACCCAAGTGTCAGCAGGGACAAGGAACAAACCAGACTCTATGGAATTTTTAAGAAGAAGGAAAGGTTATGGAGATGATGGTCAGTTAGCAATAAGTTAGACAATGACAACTATTAAAAAAAAAAAGAGGATGGTATGGTCCTTGTGCACATGGAGCTTCTATTCTAACTATAGAGACAAAATTACTACACATGAATTAATTAGAAAAGAAGGTGGAGTGCAACATATTGTTAAAAGGTAGAATAGAAATAAAAGTGAAAAAAGACATTGGAAAGGACAAGATAAGTGTAAACTAGACCTATCACGTAAGGTTTCACAGAGAATATATGATCTGTACCTGTCTCAGTTTGTGTCATGGGCAGGGAGTAGAGAGTCAGAGACTGGGAGGTAGACTACCAATCAAGAAGCACAGCAAGAACATGAAGTAAGAAAATGGCAAAAATATTTCAGATACACTATCCCTATTAATCTTTGGATATTGCCATACATTGGAGAATTTGATTTGTATTTGAGAACCAAATGGAATCCTCCTTATAAACTTCAGCATCTTATTCTTAGGATAGTCACCCCCAAAAGACTCTTCCATTTACTAAGGGAAGCTTTTTTTTTTTTTTTTAGTGAGGCAATTGGGGTTAAGTGACTTGCCCAGGGTCACACAGCTAGTAAGTGTTAAGTGTCTGAGGCCGGATTTGAACTCAGGTACTCCTGAATCCAGGGCCGGTGCTCTATCCACTTCGCCATCTAGCTGTCCCCTAAGGGAAGCTTTTAAAACTGCATTAACTGCCATGTAAAATTTTTGTAAGTCAACAAATAGGAAGTAGGTTTCAGGGCAGGGGATCACAGTTTCTTGGGCAATGGTATAACAATGTAATCAAGATAATTAAGAACCAAAATCAGCATTAGAGTCAAGACATATATTGCAATAAATCCACTCATCCATCCCTGTGGCTTTGAATGATGTGGAGAATAGCATGGGCATTTTAAATCCTGGTTTGTAACAAAGAGAAAGAGATTTGAATAAGTTCAATTACTTATTTGATCTTATAAAAGCACAATGAAAAATTGGATTTCTGTCACTTCATGTGGTGATTTTCATGCAAATGAGTTGCCCAGTCCTTTAAGTTACTGCTACAACACAATGTGCTATTAGTATTGATCTTGATTCATACCATTGGAGAACATCTCCTGTTTTTACACACATCTGTATTATTGCTATTCAATGGATTGTTCTACAGAGAAATAATCTTTATCAGACTGACAATGAAAATATTAGGTACTTATGAACAATTTAGGTATGTAGTATTTTTTTTCTTTATATATGATAAAAATGTTGGTTTAAGCACAGTTTAGGAAACAAGATATAAAGAAAACATTTATTTAATTCAATGTCTCAATTTCTACAAGTTTATGAGATCAATATGTTCAGCCTTTGTTCATTCACTACAGATGATAAGCCAAAAACACTAAACTATTTAATTTATTTCCATATGAGACTACCACTATTTAAAAGAAGAAGTTTAAAAGGAGGAGTTACTTTGAATCATAAATATGTCAATCATAACAACATCACATTGAGTAAGAATTCCATTAAAAAAAGCATTTTGTTTGACCTCCAGAATTTACTCTTCCCCAAGGGGGTAGCCATAAGGTAGGACATACATACACACATACACTCATTCAAGCACAACCACCCACCATTATCATTACCATGGCAATCACCACCTCCTATAGCAACAACTACAACACTAACAGTACCCACTACCATCCAGCAAAGGAAGTGACCTGAAGAAAACACAGATAACATCCTCTGCCATCCTCTCCTCAAGTCTGCAAACTACTGATGGTGGGATAGATTGATTACTCAGCTCCATTTAAAATGGTGGCAGTACATTCTTAGGTTTTATTTTCATGCATGATTTACATGTATTTTGCACATAGAAGCTACATGAATGGTTGTTGAATTGAAAGTCCAGGTTTATTCAATTTGGAACATCAAAAATACAACTCTTCAATCATCTTACACTCCTTAAGTACCTACTATGTAGAGATGCTATGCTAAGAACTGTTGTTGTTGCTGCTTTTTTTTCCTACTGTTCTCCAAGAGGATCATGAAATAAGAGGGGGGAAGGCAATGTCATGACTTGAAATGAATTGGATTCAAGTGAGGGAGGGCTGTTCAAAGTCACCAGCCTCACTCTTTCCTCCCAGAGCCATCTGGGTGTAGTGGCAAGATAAATATCAGGACAACTGGAGATAGCCCAGATGCAGTGGGAGACCTTGGCCTTTTAAGCTAAGACCTTTTACAGGTCTCAGTTTGCCTGAGACAATACCCATTCAGGAAATAAAATTAGGGAATAAAAGAAGCAAAGAAAGGCCTCTTTTACTAATTCAAAAAGAAAATAAATAGATAAAGAGAGTTGGGGGGTGGGGGTGGGAGAAGATCCTCAGAGTTCCTGGACTAAAGAGATACAATTTCTACTTATGCCCACATTGAACCATCTAGAGACCAAACAATGGTATAATGAGCCCTGGGCTGGGACGTATTGTTGGCCAATCAATGAGTGCTATAATTATTTAGGAGTGGCCCTTAGGAGATGATTTGTAGATAAACTCCAAGAAATCTTGTGAAGTTTGTGCAAATTAAAATTATAAACAGTTGCAAATAATCTATACATTCAACTTTATAGGTTTAATGTTTTCTTACAACTAAATGAACCTTAGAGGCACCATGATATAGTGGAAAGGACAGTGGATTTGGAGTCTAATCATTACTCTTTTTGCTAACTACCTGTATAACATGGTAAAAAAAAAAAATTCTTCTCTGTGTTTCAGTTTACTTATCTCTAAAATGAGAAGAATTAGACCATTAAGATCCCTTCTCATTTTAAATATATGGCCCCATGAAATGTTCACTTTTGTTCTGTTAATATGAATATATGGATCACCTGGATTTGATGGAGGTATTTTATTATCCAAGAGGAGTTTTATGAAACCCTGGATTAATAGGAGCAAAATGTCCTTCAGCTGAACTCCAAACTAAACCCAGATAACTAGCAGATAAAAGAACCTACCTAGTAACTTCTTTTGCCTCAGGATAGTAAGTCCCTATCTTTTGGTAACATCTGGGTGTCCTCATCCTTGCCAAACCTTTTTTTTTTTTTTTTAGAATCCTGTAGTCTTATCATGATATTTCTGTATTTCTTCCATACTTGTTATAACTGAAATTGTTAAGCAACTTTTTGCTTCTGGGTTGATTTCTATATGATACTATTGAAACTGACAATGCCCTGTAATCAGTGGGCTAAAACCATATATACCCTCAGAAATGGGGAGTCCCCGAGCTTCACTCTTAGGAGGTAAATCTCCACATGATCTTTCTTCTTGGGACAATAAAATATTATATTGATATTAAGTTTTTCTGTATGTCTCTGATTTGTAGGAGAAATTAAACATTATTTCTCTGAGCTGTTTGTAGGAGGCAGGCAAATCCAAAAGCTATATTTTAATATTCAATATGTTGTGGGCCCAAAGTTCCCCAGAAGTTCTCTGGGGCACATTGAGGAATCTGCTCCTTGAGAGGACAGATACACCTAGAGACCTAGAGAGATAAGCAGAACCAAATCAGACTGAGCTAGCTTCAGGATCTCCACCCTTCATTCTGATCTCCCTTACCCCTGGGGAGATAAATTTGGGTGTGGCTGCTGCCTTTGTGTTCTGAAGAGAGATCCTCAGCCACCCCTCACCCAATTCCTCTAGTCATCACCAGTGGGGGATGGTCCTCCCTCACTAAAGGAACTTTCCACAGGCAGATGGTCCACCCCCATCAGCCCCCTATAAAAGTACCTGCCAGTCTCCTGCTCAAGGAGATTGGTACCTCAGAGCAACGTGCTTTGTTCCGTACCTATCTGCCCATGAGAAGTCCAAGGATTTCTTTCATGGTTTCCCTCTCCCCCCCACCCTTCCATTCCCTTGCCCCTAAATAAACTACCATCTTATTCTGACTGCTTTTGTGTGCAAGAGGGTGTGATTCCATAAAGAGGAATTCCTAAGAAATCCTACCCCTAACCAAACCCTTACCCCATTTCCCCCATAACAAATAGTTCACATCTTTATTTTATGAAATGCTGACTCATTAAGGCATTTAACCATGTGCTGTGCTGATTGTAATAAGAATTCTCCTTCTAGACAGTGGTTAAGTGCAGGAGAGTTGGACAGGGCCAAATATTTTTTTAAATAATGCATAGAACCACAGATGTTAAAAGCAAATTTTAGTTTTGTTTTATACATTCAATAGGACTAGCCATGTGTTAAGCTACCCCATTCAAGAATCTTCTTAATTCTCAGGGATAGAATTGTTTTTTTAAGAACAAATTTCCTTTTATTCTTTTTAAATCAATCTAAAATATGGCTCTGATATATGTATTTAAAGGACACTTTTTGGTTTGTTATTATCCATTCTTATTTTCAAAAATACATAGAGCCTTAAATATTCTCGGAGGTCTACTCCAAAGAAGGCTTTGCACATTTCAGAGAGACTAGATTTCTGTAAGAGATTGTCAATTTTATCCCATTTTTTTTGTCATTGAAAATTCAAGTAATATTACAGCTTGATAAATATGACAGATGCTAACCAAAAACAATGATGAGTCTCCTCATAAGTTAATTGTATTTTCTCTACCTATATTTAAATATTAAAAAATAGTTGACCATCATTATTTTGCTTTCTTTAATCTTTTCTCAATTTGTTTTTCTGTCTGTTGTTGTAGATAGCTCTTACTTAAACATTGATTAAGCAAGTTAATTATTCATTTTGACAGCATATTGAAAATAATGTAAAGAAATAAAGATGTTTGTTTGTGAAATTGTATTTAATTCCTCTCATATGACCCTAATGTTATGCTTAGATCTAGAACCATTGTGAAATGCAATACTTATTCTTCTGTATTTCCTAATTTGGTCTATGGAAGAATCATACCAAAATAAACTAGTAGTTGTTTCATACTCACCGCAGAATAGTTATGAGTATCACTACAATCCCCAGCATCTAGAATGATACATTATGTATAGAAGGTAGTTATTAAATGATAGTAAAAAGAATTAAATCACTCACCTATTAAATAGTGCCATAGAAGGAAATTGTTTTCTTCAATTTTGGCCTGATTCTCCATCATGGATAAAGTGGGTGAGGGTGTTTCTTTTAGATTAATGAAAATTATACTTGTACTTTACCGTTTGTCTAGCTATGATTTTTTAGGAGTTAAAGAGTGCAGTGCAGTGCAGGAAGGGAGGAATAACAGCTGACTCAGATCCAAATCTGAGACCATAGATAAAGTGTAGGAGGGGAACCTTACTAGCTTCAGTTTTAAACTTGGGGCTCAATTTTTTCACAACTGTTTTACCTTAGTTGGTACAGAAGGATATAGTATTGTGGTTCTTCAAATGATTCCTTAGAAGAACTCATTGGATTTCAATATAATGGGAGCCATTCCTCAGGTCATAGGATAGCCAAATCATCTTTGAGAAGCATGGCTTTAACTAGAATAGTATAGTTTTGGCCAACATATTCATATAGAGAGAGTTCAGAAAATTCATAACTATTTTAAAAGTTTGCATAGCTATACATTAATTAGATTTATGGGGTTTTTATGTCAATTCACTCCTTCATTGGTGCAGAAATTAGTTAAATCTCCTCTACTGGCAGCCTTATACCAGGCAAGTTCCTAGTCAATCTAATCCTTTTCCTTTCTAGACGACAATCTCCCCATGAATGACACCCCAAATTTCTTCCTTAGGGGATAATATCACAGTCTGTTTCTTCCTCCTTCACAGCAAAGATCTCAAGTGCACAATGATGTGGTGTGCAATAGCTACTCAATGGGAGTGGTATTGTGGTTTCTGACATTACACTTGATTTTAGGATTCATCAAATACTACTAGCCTCACTTGACAAAATAGGTATTTATGGTCCTGGGAATGAAATAAAGGTAATCAAGAGGTTAATCATATCAATTATCATCAAGTGCCACAGCATTGTTACCAGAATGACAAAAAAATTAGTCAATAAAAGTTGAGTAGAAGGTCTAAAGGACTCTGCTAATGTTCAATAATGCTATTATGATGAAGGGCAACAATAGTTGATGTGAGAAATCTCTGTTAATGTTTGAGTGATATTGAGGGAGAGAACGAGGATGAGTGATGCCTGAGGGTTTTGTGAAGACTGAAGGAAAATGGCATATATCTATCTAAAAACAACTCATGTAATCCTAGGGGGAATAAAGAATTTGAGTTATATTCTACATCAAGCTTATTCTTCAGAGTGACTAGCTATATAAACCCAAAGTATTTAGACAAATTCAGTTTTAATCTACATTACTAACAACCATGGGAAGGAACAAGGAATGACCTTAGTATTCTGTCTCTCAATATTATATATTAGGCACCACTGAGGGAGAGTCACACTGTAGTGAAGTCATTAGAGGAGCTGGTCTATATATAATTTTCTTCTTCCTTTCTTTAGGGGTATTGTCTCATTAGAAACTAACTTTTTCAAGAGTTCATAAAGCCTGCCTATCTAGAATAGATGATATTGGGAAATAATGTTCAACATTAAATCACTGTTAAGGTTTTCTTTTTATCTGTCCTTTTCACTGCATACACTGTATCTGTCCTTTTTTACAGGAGTTTCATGGTGTGTTCTTTTCCTCAGTAGAGTTCTATAATATGCTGCCCTACATAAAAAACAGTAATATAAATGTATAAATATATGTATATGTATAGAATTATTCTACCATCCATTAAGGTTATATAAATAATCTTTGTTGTCAATGACATCATTTTCATCAGCAGCAGCTTTTTTTTTAATTGTACATGTTGTATTTGTAAGGAATATAGACCAATTAACAATAAGATGTGATAGATCAGCTAGGTGGCACAGTGGATAAAGTACTGGCCCTGGATTCCAGAGGCCCTAAGTTCAAATCTGATCTCAGACACTTAACACTAGCTGTGTAACCCTGGACAAGTCACTTAACCATCATTGCCCTGCAAAAAAAAAAAAAAAAAAAAGGAAAAAGAAAAAAGGAACTAACAAAATTTAAAAACAAACCAATAAGATGTGAGCAGCAAGTTAGAGACATGATTTTGTTATGTTTATTCATATTATTAAAAGCAGCTGACACATATTTTAATTCTATATTTTCTATATATATATATATATATATATATTTTTTTTTTTAGTGAGGCAACTGGGGTTAAGTGACTTGCCCAGGGTCACACAGCTAGTAAGTGTTAAGTGTCTGAGGCCGGATTTGAACTCAGGTCCTCCTGACTCCAGGCCGGTACTCTATCCACTGCGCCACCTAGCTGCCCCCTCTATCATTTTTTATAATTTAAAAAACCCTCCAGTAGCATGAAAGCTCTTTGAGGGTACAATTCTTTTTTTGGGGGGGGGCATTATATCCCTGGCACCTAAGGTAGTGTCTGGTATATAGTAGGCATTTAATAAATGCTTGGAAGGTGAAACTAGATAAAGGTATGTCCCTTATTCTAACTTCAGATCACCCCCATGGGGTTCCCTGGGACAAATATTGTCCCATTTTTACAGAGAAAGAATAATCATTTGAGTAACTTGTCAAAAATTATACAGCTAGTATACTAGAGCGATCATTAGAACCCAGCTGTTTTGACACTAAATAAAGACCTATTTTCCTTAACCTTAAGCTCCAAGGAAATAAAACAGTATTTCTTTTCCTTAAAAGTTTAAAAAGAAGCCAAATCGTCCCAGTGTAAAATGAGATTTGTAGTCCCTGCTACATAAGTTATTCCTTAAGAATAAATTTAATGCTTTGAGAAACTTCATTGTGCTAAATAGTTACCTTGTAGTAGAGAATCAGGCTCTGTACATAAGTAAGAAAAAGTATGTTGTCAGAAACGTTGACAAGATATTCATGTGACCCTTTCATGGTTTATGAAGAGAAAAGTCTGGAACTGTGCAAAGCACAATTGCCCTATTGGGCTCACAGCCTCAGGAATCTTTGGTGTGCTCAGAAGGCATCTATCCAGCTGCCAATGTCACTGAAATGTACTGATGAGCACTTTTTTACTTCAGGCACTCTCACATTCATTGCTTTGCTTTCTTAAAAATACACCTGGAGCACATCCCAGGGTATTGATTAGCTTTCAGATTTAAAATGAAGAATCAGGTTGAGTAAGAAGGCAATAAACAAAGTTAGTGGGCTGTCCTCTCTATCACTTTCTGGATGACTAATACTAAACTTCTTTAGGGGGAAAAAGGGATGTTGGGGAATATATTTTCAGAAAAGAAGCAAGAAGCTGCCTTTTATCTATCTCATGTAGAAGAAATGAGGCATTGGCATAAAGGTCAGCCAGGATATCCAGAGCATGCTTCAGTTGTGGGGGAGAGTAGAATAGTCAATAACCCTGACCCACAAAACCAACCCTGGCTTTACACTGCCAAAAGTTGCAGCACTACCTTATTCCTGTTTGATTATTCAAGGGTATACCCCCAGACCCTTGTTATACCTAGTAGGGTTAACCAGGAGGGGAATCTGTACACGTGCCTTATAGGCCTCTCCCTTCCACCAATCTTTCTTCATGTACTTCGATTTCTCTTTCCTTTTTCCCTTTCTACTCCTTCCTGTATTACCCCCTTTTCTTATAAGTATGCATAAATATGTATATATGTATACTTATATACATATATATTATATTTATAGTAGCAGTGGATTAAGAAGGTGGCTATATGTTAAGGAAGCTTATTTACCTAATTATATTGTAGTATTCCCCACATAGCCACCTCCAATGCCTTCTTTCTGAGATTATATTTCATATATTTTCTCAATAATTATTTTCCATACTTATTTGCATATTTTCCCAGACTAGAATGTGAACTCCTTAAGAGCAAGGACCATGTTTTTGCCTTCCCTTATTTTCCCAATGCTTATCACAGTGTGTGTCACATAGTGATTAATAAGTGCTTGTTGAATATTGACTGACTTTTTTGAAAACCTAAGGTTAGCTACAAGATCTGTATCTCAAAGAGAAAAATTAAAAGGGAAAAGGGTCTTTTTGATAAAAAAAATTATAACAGCTTTTTTCATGGTGACAAAATTGAAAATTGAGTGGACACCTATCAATTGGGAATGACTGAACAAGTTGGGATATATGATAGTGATGGGATAATTCTGTGCTATAAGAAATGACAAGCAAAATGTTTCAGAAAAATATGGATTGACGTATATGAACTGATACAAAGTGAAATGAGCAGAACCAAAAGAAAACAATAACAGCAATATTGTAATGCTAATCAACTGGAATAGAGTTAGCTACTCTGATTGATGATCCAGGACAATTCCAAAAGACCATTAGGAAAAAAAGCTACCCATTGCCAGAGAGAGAACTGATAAACTCTAAGTACCAATTGAAGTATATTTTTGTTTTGACTTTATTTTTGTTATTTTGTGTGTGTATTTTCTTTTGAAACATAGCTAATACAGAAATATGTTTTGCATGACTTCACATGTATAATCAATATCACGCTGTTTGCCTTCTCAATGAGTGGGAGAGAGAAAGGAGATAATTTACAGCTCAATTGTTGTTGTTTTTCATTCATGTTAAAAATTTAATATCTTGTGGGCAGCTAGGTAGTGCAGTGGATAAAGCACTGGCCCTGGAGTCAGGAGGACCTGAGTTCAAATCCAGCCTCAGACACTTGACACTTACTAGCTGTGTGACCCTGGGAAAGTCGCTTTTAACCCTCATTTAACAAGATAAATAAATTCTATTTTAAAAACACTTCCTACCAATTAGATCTAATAAATATTTGAATGTTATATTATCACAGAAAAAAATTCAAACAACTTTGTTAAACATACATTTCACTTACCCAGCTTAGTAGTATAAGTAAGTTTATCACTCAAAAAATTAACAAAACCTGCCTAGCACATGTAGGTACTTTTTTCAAAACCAAATGCTGTGCAAGAGAAGATGAGAATGTTGCCATTAGCAGCAGAGATCATAAATTATAGGATTAGAGATTTAACTTTGGACAAGATCTACTCTAAGAACAATCTAGTCTTACTATTATTTTATAGATGAGCAACTAGGGCTCAGACAAGTTAAGGTGCTTGCCCAAGCTCACATGAGTAATAAGTAGCAGACCTGTGATTTGAACCTAGATTCTCTACAAATCATGTATAGTTTGTTTGTTTTTTTAATGCAGTATATCATGTCCTGATACTTAGGGTAGTCAGGCAGAAGACTAGAAAATGGTCGAATGCATTTGCTTCTCTTTTTCTTACTCCCAAAATAAATTCCCTAATGTGGGTTTCTCAGAGTGTATGTTGTAGTACAATTGTATGGTACAAATATCACTAGTTGTGTGATAAAATTGTGGAGGTTTCTTCAGTTAAAAGAAAATGCAAATAAGAATATTGAATATATATTTTACTTACCCAATATGATATGTATATCACATGAAAAGAAATAAAACTTATGTTAGCACAATGAAGGTATTTACCTCAAAACATGTCAGACTATGAAGAAACAGAGAGCTCAAGCAAACATACCTGCTCTTATTGAAGGAAAATTTCAATTTGCTTTGTTCCACAGGTAGATTTCAGGGTGGTCCATCAACTTGGATGAGGAAAAGTTGCATCTTCATTTTCATTATCATTTAAGTAAAATTGAGGATTTCCTTCAATTATTTAAAGATGCTATTCGCAAAAGAGGTCCCCAGTCTCACAGTCTGCTTTGTCAGAAAGAGGACTTTCACTGATGACATTGTAGATATGTCTTAATGTCTTACTTAGTAAATTATCAACAAAGGTGATCATCTGCCTGTGAACAACTGAAAATCTATTGTGCTAATAATACTTAATTGCAAATTTTAGTGAGTCACTGGCCCATGTTCTCCAGCAAATACTCAAGCAAGGTTAACTCACATACATATCGTGTAGGGAGAAAGAAGTAAGGGTAGGATAAAATTAGGGAGAGGATATGCCATTTGGCTTACTTAATTATGTTCTTTACTATTATTATTTCAAGCACCAATACCAATACTCTCTGTTGTTTTATTTTTATCTTAATAGTGTTTTTTCCAATTACATGTAAATATAGCTTTCAACATTCATTTTTTTTAAATTCTGAGTTCCAAATTTTTCTCCCTCCCTCCTCCCTAAGTCAGCAAGCAATCTCATATAGTACAGTCATGTTAAACATATTTCCACATTAGTCATGTTGTGAAAGAAGAATCAGAACAAAAAGGAAAAAACACAAGAAAGAAAAAAGTGAAAATAATATGATCCAATCTGCATTCAGACTCCATATTTCTTTTTCTAGATGTGGAGAACATTTTCTCTCATGAATCTTTTTGAATTGTCTTAGATCATCACATTGCAGAGAAAAGCTAATTCTGTCATAGTTGATCATTGTACAATGTTACTGTAATTGTGTATAATGTTCTCCCAGTTCTGCTCACTTCACTCAGCATCAATTCTGCAAGATTTTCTAGGGTATTCTGCAATTTGCTTGCTCATCATTTCTTATAGCACAATAGTATTCCATTATATTCATATACTACAACTTATTCAGCCCATTTCCCCAATTGATGTGCATTCCCTCAATTTCCAATTTTTTACCACCACAAAAAAAGCTGCTATAAATATTTTTGTACATGTGGATTCTTTTCCTTTTTTATGATTTCTTTGGGAGACAGACTTATTAGTGATACTACTAGATCACAGGGTATGCGTAGTTTTATAGCCCTTTGGGCATAATGCCAGATTGCTCTCCAGAATGGTTAGATCAGTTCACAACTCCTTTACCAATGCATTAGCATTTCAATTTTCCCAATCTCTTCAACATTTATCATTTTCCTTTTCTGTCATATTAACCAATCTGATACAAGTGAGGTGGTACCTCAGAGTCATTTTGATATTCACATATCTATAATCAATAGTGATTTAGAGCATTTTATATGAATATGGATAGCTTTAATTTCTTCAACTGGAAACTACCTATTCATATAATTTGGCCATTTATCAATTGGGCAACAGTACTCTTATAAAGGTATAAGGATGTATGTGTGTGTGAATAACTTTGTGTATATATATATATATATATGTTTTTATATACACACACATACATGTATTCATTTGTTTGCTTGTACAAACATACATACACACATAGTGTGAGTATAATATATATGTATGTAGGTATGTATACACATACACATATAGCTATATGTAGTATGTGTATTTGAAGCAAAAAGAAAGATGCCTAGTAATTGCAAAATTATTATTTTAATGAAATGAAGGAATACATTGAAATCCCATTTATCCTACAGGCTCATTAACCGAAAAGTTAAAATAACTGGACTGATTTTTTTTCTTTGTCTTGCATTTGTTTTTATTAAGGCATGTTACAGGAAAACCATATATGAAGGATTCATTCAAAATATTAACTTATAATATGAGGGACTCAGAGATATGGGAAACATGTATGGGTAGATGCAAAGTGAAGTAAACACACTTAGATGAAAGCAATGTACAGGATGACCAAAATAATGAAAAAATAAACAACAATCAAAGACATATGAGTTCAGAAAAACACAATGGCCAATCTTGACTCCACCAAGTTCATGATACAACCATATTTTCTCCCATCAGTAGTGAGTTGCTCTACTAGTTACCTAGTCTGTAAACATTTATTATGCACTTACTATATGCCAGGAACTGTGCTAAAAGGATAAAATGAAGTTTATGTCATTTAACATTGTCAAGCCAACAGTTTGTTTTGTTTGACTGTAGTTTTTGTGACAAGGGAGGATTCTATTGGTGGGGAAGGGGGAATGGAGTTAAATTAATTCAATAGTCATCCATCCATCCATGTATAACACAATGATTGACACAGAATATATGTGTGTGTATATATATATATATATATATATGTGTGTGTGTGTGTGTGTGTATATATATATATATATACACACACATACATATATATATCAATTAACACAATGACTCACAGAAGATATGGATAGGTAGAGAAAGAGATAGATAGAATAGAGATATAGTCAGAGGCAGAAACAGAGATTGAGATTGAGATAGAGATATAAGTGAAAATAGCAAAAAAAAAACAACAACCAATCCCTTCCCTCAATGAGCTTATATTATAATATTGAAAGACAAAAAATTAAATGAAGTAGAAGCATGGGGACATTCAGGAAATGCATGAAATACCGTGGTAAAGAAATTCCAGAGTCACAAATGCAGCCTGTAGATAAACAAACACAAGGTTGGCCTGGGTACATTCTATAAATAAAGGAGGTGGGAGGAACCAGCCAATCTGAGGGCAAGTCCACAGGGCAGAAGGGACTTTCACTGTGAGAAGTCCAAGAATTGAGTGAACTTCCAGGAAGAAGAGATTTCTGTGGAATGCTAAATATCAGAATCAAGAGTACAGACTAGAGAGGAATGAAGAGATTAAAAAATATTGGTGAGTTAATTTAGTGTATACTAATCTTCAAGATTATCAGAAATGACAAAGTTGTCAAGTATAACGTATTTTCACCATTAAGTACAAGGACAAATGAAGACCATGATTCAGACACAAAGAACCCCTCAATCCGCAGAGAGCAGCTATTATATGAAATAATATAACATCCAAAATTTCACAGTACACCTAATGAAACTCATGTGACACAAGTGAAAAAGTATTTCATATTTAATAGTAAATTAAATTACATATATGTGCAACTATTTAGGTATGTATACATACGTGTGTGCATATATGTACTGTGTGTGGAGAGAGAGAGGGAGAGAGGTCTTTCCAAAACTTATAATGCTCCATAAATATGGTTTTCATGCTGCTGATTGTGATGATGAGACCACTACTGCTGCCACCAAGATAAACACTTAGAAGGATTTTGTTAGTTTTTTTTTAATTATGAAGAATTAATCCTAGATTGGAAAAACAATTATATGAGGAATGTATAAATAGGACTGTTAGTAGAAAACTGATGTAACAAGGACAGATTCAGCCAAATCTTAAACCAGTTTTCAAACCACTGTACTATATAAAAATATTCATCATGACAATTTTAAGCCACTCTCAGAGCAAGATATTCCTTATAATCAGTGATTAAATGCTGTTCAATATAATTTATGATATATATTTTATTAGATTCTTTTTTAGTAATTCACAATCCACATAGAGTATAGGTGATAATGCCACTTAATAGAATATCTAACTAACCATTTAATTTTATTTCTTGACAGTTCTGCATAAAATGAAGCTTGTTATATAGGTTCTAGTTTAAGATTGACAATTTCTGACCAATTTATATCTTTATAATTTTAGTGTATATATTATCACAGACTTAAACAAAACTAAACACTAAAATAAACAATTATTAAGTGCATAAATTGTAAAAGTAACTATTGAAAAATAAAAGTATAAAGAAAGACTCTTAATTTCATTTATATGTGACCTTCTATCACACTAAAATTACTTTTCCTAGGCAAGCTTATCTTAGTCATAATGGTCCCAGATATTACAACTCTTGGCTTCATTTCCTTCAAGTAGTTTAGAGGAGAGACTAAATAAATAATTACAATTGCAAGTCATAAAACCATAATTTGTGTTGCTCTCCATACTACTACTTTGCCTTTCTAGTGCAAGTTTTCATCAGTTCAAACAAATTTACAAACCTAAATTTATTAAGTCTTTTATTTGATCCTAGAGCATGGATGGAGGCATAATGTTTTGATATCCAATATCATACTGTTACCCAACTCAGACTCCATAGTCTAGTATATTTTTAGAAAAAGAACCTGGAATAATAATGTATTGATCTCAGATTTTTCCCATGTTCATCTTATAAAAGCATCTAACTATAAAGAAATATTAAATTGGGGCAGCTAGGTGGCGCAGTGGATAAAGCACCAGCCCTGGAGTCAGGAGTACCTGAGTTCAAATCCAGCCTCAGACACTTTACACTTACTAGCTGTGTGACCCTGGGCAAGTCACTTAACCTTCATTGCCCCACAAAAACAAACAAACAAACAAAAACAAAAAGAAATATTAAATTGGAAAATCTGTATTTAAAAGAAAAAGAAATTATAAAGAGAATGAGATTTGTATAAAAACTCACTAGAAGATTCTTGTATGTAACAAGCTTCTTCAATGCATTAAAGACATATTTTAGTTTGTCACAAAAACAAACAAAGGATACACCCAGGAAGATGGTGCAGTGTTTCAGAAACACAACTACTATATAAAATAATTAAATAAGCTAAGATATAGCTAACCTCCTTTTCTATTGACACCTCTTCATCACTTAGATTATCATTACTCTTCCTTTCTTCTCCCAAACATAAAGCCCTCCAATAAAGTAGCCATTATTTCAATTTAATTTATATTCAGACTTGGTATACAATGGCCATTCTCTAAATCTATTAGTGACTTATGGCATGGTGCTTTTCAATTTTGACTTTATACATATATGTGTGTATATATGTATACATATATGTACATACACACATACATATGGAGTTTGTACATATATACACATATGCATATTAGTTCATGTATATTGAGAGGTGTATGTATCTAGCATGTGTATGTTCATGTATGTATAGTTAATGATAGTGTATCCCATAAAAGGCACTTAATGTAAATAAATGCAAATACATTTAATAGAAAGAGTGTTATATGGTAAACTTACTATCAGGAAATTGATCAAATTACTCTATATCCCTGAACCTGTTTCCTTATCTCTACGGGAGCAATGATATTTGAAGTGTTTTTATGGTGAAAGTATTTTGCAAAGTAGTATATAAATGTCATTTGAAAGTGACCCCAAATCCTTGAATATATCACACTGATTTCTTGGCTTTAGATCATCCTAATTTCTTGAAATCTATACTAATGGAATAATTACTTGGCAGTATGTTATGACAAAAAGAAACTAACCACAGTCAACTCTTTTGTGTTTGGGGCAGGGAATTGAAATCATTAAGGTCATCTTCACCTTGCTGGTTTCCCTTGCCATGCAACACGCTACTTCAAAGGCATTTTAAAATTGGCTGAAAACAGACAAAATCTGAAGTTTAGAAGTGAAAGTCTAGATCTGTGGTTTCATTAGAATAGGAAACTTCTAGGGAAAAAAAAAAAAAAAAACTCTTTCTACCAATGTGGGTTGGCATATTTTATGTTACTTCAAGTCTTATAATAAAAGGACCAAGAGCCTAGAGCACTAAGAGGTGAAATGTTTTCTCTAGGTTCACCACAACTAGTTTGTGTGAGATACGGAACTTAAACACAGGTTTTACAAATTCTAAAACCAGATTTCTACCCACCGCAATACCCTGCCCTGGTCTATCTGGAGCAAAATGATTGAAGGAAGGAAGGAAGGAAAGGTGCTGTCTATACATATGCCATACATTGTGTTAAGCATTAGTAATACAAAACTGAAAAGTAAGAGAATATATGCCCTCAAAGTGCTTACCTTCTTTTTTTAAAATTATAAATGTATTTTATTATTTTACAGTTACATGTAGAGATAGCTTTCAACATTTGTTTTTATAAGATTTCTAGTTTCATTTTTTTCCCTCCTTCTCCTCCCTCCTCCCCTCCCCAAGACAGCAAGTAATCTGATTTGTTATATATGTAAAATAACATTAAACATAATTCTGCATTAGTCATGTTATAAGAGAAGAATCAGAGCAAAAAGGAAAAATATCAAAAAAGAAAAACAACAACAACAACAACAAAAGAAATAGTATGGTTCAATCTGTATTCATATTCTACAGTTTTGTTTTGTTTTGTTTTTTCTGGATTTGGAGAGCATTTTCCTTCATGGGTCCTTTGGAACTATCTTGTATTGCTGAGGAGAATGAAGTCTATACTGTGTACAATGTTCTCCTGGTTCTGCTCAGTGCTTACCTTCTTATAAGGGAAGATAACATATAAAGATGTTGTGGCCAAATGGCAGTATTTGGGAATAGAAAGTAACATGGAAAGGAATTGGAATAATAGAGCAATTGACTAACATATCTTCTCAGCAGCAATAATATTAATTCAATTGTAGTTTCCAAAACAAATAGTGTATCCACCACCCAAACAAAAGGATACTGCCTAAGAGTTAGTTATCTTTCATTTAGGAGTCTCTATCCCATTGCCTTATTGAAGCATTACCTATACAATAAGCTGATGCATAAAATCTTGGAAACTACATGGTTTACATTTTCTTCTTACTGCTACTCTGGGAATATTGATGGCACAAAGTCTTTAAAGTAAAAGTCTTTCATAATGCAAAAGAACTTCTCATAGTTCAATTACTAAAAAAAAAAAAAAGAAAGAAAGAAAGAAAGAAGAGAAAAAATGGCCAAGGTTTCTCATTTGTGCATTTGTTGTTCATATATAATTATTCTTTCATTCAAAGTTCAATAAAATAAAATTAAGTCATTAAGTGTAACTTTTTTTTTAAATCTTAGCTAAAACTTTTTTTTTACTACTAGTGATTTCTTGGTAGTTTGACGTAACACATTGCAACTGATTTTTTTAATGAATCATTACCTTTTTTAATAGGTAGAAAATCAACTTGGGTTCTTTCTGAAGAATTCTACAGTACTGTCTTCAGTGATTAAAATTCTGCTGTTTCCTTGTTCATAAAGAAATAACATTTATATTGTTCAAAGCAAGAAACAAATAGACTGGTAAGATGCTTAAATTCATTCACTCACCCAATAGTATTGTCATGTATTGTACTAATGCCTGGGCAACTGTTGCAAGAGACAATAAAGTGTAATTCTAGAACAGGATAACATTAGCTTTAGTACCCAAGTTTATTGGCAGCACACTGGCAGAATATCAAGCCTGGCAGGAAACACAATTGTCTAATTCTGAACTTCTCTGCTGGTCGTATGGGAGCATGCACACAAAAAACTCCTTTGTGAATAGCATATTTGGAAACCAAGAGGAGGCTAGAATGTAAATATTATACATAAAAGCTATTTCCTTAAGGGATACAATTAAGCTGATTTCATCTTAAAGTGTATAGAACATTCACAGAAGCAAAGTACTTTAAATTGGAGGCACTGCAGAAGGCAAGTTCCTTACCACAGTGTCTTGTTGCATTTGTAATCTGGACATGAACTGAATATGCTTCAAGAATATACTGTTCCACATATTGAACAGATTTTCCCTTTATAATAGATACAAGTTAATCATATGTAAATGAGTAATAGTAGCTAATCAAATGCTCACTTTGTCCCAGGGAAAGACTGTTCTTTTTGCCTTATTGTCAGGGGATACTCACATAGAAAAGATTTGGGTAAAATGAAGGGAGAAAAGATCAAGAATCACAGAACAGGACAATAAGAAACAACCAAATGGCTGAGAAACTGTGATACACGTGCTGAGCATATGCAACATAAGACTATTGTGTTTTTGTTTTTTCACAAATGACGTTTTTCTGTTATCAAGTAGAGTGTCTTGCTAATAAAAGTTCATAATGAATGTTTGATAAATACATTCTACATATGGTATGTATGGTATACCATAAGACTTTTTGTGTACAATTTATTAGGACACACACAAAGAGGATAGTTGAAAGGAAGGATTGGTTTGAAGGAAACAAACTCAAAAAATGTACACAAATATATTTACAGCTTTTTGAGGTGGCAAAGAATGGGATTCTGAAGTAGTGTCTACAAATTAGTGAATAGCAGAATAAGTTATGATACTTAATTTTGATGGACTTCTATTATGCTATAAGAAATGATGAAAGTGTGATTTTAGAAAAAACTAAGAAGAGTTATATAAATAAATGCAGAGTGAAATGGGAAAATAATGTATGCATGACAAAGAACTTTAAAAGAATTAGGAACCCTGATGAGTCAGTAAACTTTTATTAAGAGCTTATTATGTTGGCCTTCCTTCTTCATTCCTTCCTTCTTTCCTATCCTTAGAGGAAGGAGGGTCAATACCCACAGACTGCTAAACTTTATGCTTCATGACTAGGGAAAATCATAGCATCACCTCTAACCAAGTGAGATGGGAGAACAAGAGTCACCTGGACTGATCTGGTACCTGATCAGGTTATTTGGGGTCAGGGGGATCCAACAGAGCAGCCTTACACTTCATTTCATTGGGGATCTCCTGGTGTAGAAACTCCTTACATCAGTGAAGATTGTCAGCAATTCAGTAATTTAGAGCCTTACAGTGTTGTCTGGGGGTGCTGAGAGGTTAACTGACTAGTCCCTGGTCATACAACTAACATATCCCAGAGGATATAGCCAACTTTTTTTATATAGCTCTACATGAGGCTGCCTCCTGCATATATTGTGTACTTAATAATTTTTTTTAAGTTTAATTGAAAAAAGAGAGCTAATTTTGGAAAGATGGCTTAGAAGTTTGGCAGGAGGGGTCTTCTGTATCAGGGTGGGAGTGGAGCCCAACCCCATAGTCACACCAACTCAGATCCAGCGCCAGGCTGGCCAACCATACCCAGGTCACACTGACAAAGATACAGCCCCAGGCACACTACACCAGAGAAATTTACCCCCAGAGCCTCTAAAATGGCTGCAGCACTGGCATCTTCAGGAACTAAGCACATGGTCTGCTGAGAGGGTCCAGCAGTTGGCTGGGGGTAGACTACAGGAGTCTCTGCTGAGCTGAGGCAGAATTTGGTTGATCTATCCCATCTGCTGGGAACCAGGAAGAAATCTTGAATGGTGGGCCCAGGTGTGGGAGAGACACAGGCTAACTGGAGCTTTCAAACCAGCAAAGCAAAATTTTATTTATTTGTTGAAGAGCAAGTTGGCTTGGGTTATTTACAGACCAGAGCACAGGCCAGGTGACTGAATAACCTTCCACTCCTTAAGCTTGGGACAGTATAGCCTGAAAGCAATTCCCCACTTTAAGAAGTCAAAAGTCGAGAAATAGATGGGCAAGATGAGCAGACAGAGAAAGATGTGGACCATAGAAAGTTTCTGTAGTGACAGGGAAGATTGAGGTGCACCCTCCAAAGAGGATAGCAACAACAGGGCTACTACATCCAAAGCTTCCTAAAAATTATGAATTGGTCTCAGACCATAGAGTTGCTCAAAAAGGATTTTTTGGCGGGGGGAGCAATTGGGGTTAAGTGATTTGCCCAGGGTCACACAGCTAGTAAGTGTTTAAGTGTCTGAGGCTGGATTTGAACTCAGGTCCTCCTGAATCTTGGGCCAGTGCTCTATCCACTGAGCCACCTAGCTGCCCCCAAAAAGGACTTTGAAGATAAAGTAAGTGAGGTAGAGGGGAAATGAGAATGATGCCAGAACATCATGAGAAAAAAGTTAACAGCTTGAGAAGCCAAATGGAAAAGCTCTCTGAAGAAAATAATTGCCTAAAAATTAGTATTGAATAAATGGGAGCTAGGATATTTATGAGAAACCAAGACACAATAAAGCAAATCCAAAAAAAAAAAATAGAGGGTGATGTGAAATATCTACTTTGAAAAACAGCTGACCTGGAAAATTGATTCAGGAGAGGTGATTTGAAAATTATTGGACTACCTGAGAACCATGATCAAAAAAATAACTTAGACATCATCTTCTAAGAGATTGTCAGGAAAAGAAAATGCCCTAATATTCCAGAAGCAGAAGGTAAAATAGAAATTGAGAGAATCCACTGATCACCTCTTGTTAGTTCCATAATCTGAAGTTTTGTTTTTGTCTGTTTTCTTTCAGAATCTGGTTAATGTTGAAATGTTTTGCATGACTTCTCATGTATAACTTATATTGAATTGCTTGATTTTTAAGGGGCGGGAATGGGGAAAGAGGGAAGAAAGAAGAGAATTTGGAACAAAAGTTTTTTTTTTTTAAATTGATGTCACAATTTGTATTTTATGTGTAATTTGGGAAAATAAAATTCTAAATATAATTTTTTAAAAAGAGCTTATTGTAGGGGGGCAGCTAGGTGTCACAGTGGATAGAGCACTGGCCCTGGAGTCAGGAGGACCTGAGTTCAAATCCGGCCTCAGACACTTGACACTTATTAGCTGTGTGACCTTGGGCAAGTCACTTAACCCCAATTGCCTCACATGCACATGCAAAATTTTTTTTTAAAAAAGACCTTATTGTATACCAGACACTGTGCTAAGTACCAGGGACACAAAGGCAAATAAAAATATAGTTCCTGTTTCAAGGAGGTTACCATCTGTTGTTGTTGTTGTTGTTGTTGTGTCATTTCAGCTATATCTGACCCTTCATGACCCCATTTGGGATTTTCTTGGCAAAGATACTGGACTAGTTCACCATTTGCTTCTCCAGCTCATCTTACAGATGAGGAAATTGAGACAAACAGGGCTAACTGACTTGACTAGGGTCATACATCGAGTAAGTATCTGAGGTCAGTTTATAATTCAGGTTTTCCTGACTCTAGGCCTAGTACTCTGTTCGCTGTGTCAACTACTTACCCTACAATCTAATGGGGAAGAAGAAATAGAAAAAGGTAATTGAAAATGGATGAGGAGAAGGTACCTGTTTCAGGGTTATAACTGAAAACTCTAAAAGAAATGCACCTGGTAGGAAATAAGATGACTGTCCTGAACCTCTTCCCTAAATAGAGGCTTCATAGTTCATGGCTCTACTTTCTAAGCAACGCCCAATTGTAGGGGCAAAGTGTACTACTGAGATATGAATACAAATGCTTGTTCTATTTGAAGTATGATGAGACTTCCCGATAATAATGTTTCTGAGTCATTATGACAATCAAGAGAGTCTCAAAACATTGAAGCGTATCAGAAATATTCACCATAATGCCCAACCACAATTCCAGAGCACTAGTGAGAAAGCTACTACCAGCCTATTGATAGAGAGGTGAAGAACTGAGAGTGCATAGAGGAGGAGGTTGGGATATAAGGAGAGAAAGCATATTTTTGCTGATAGAAAAATATATATAATTAAAATGAGTCTCTCTCAGTATCTGGGAGTAAGCTAAACATTGGCAATAATCTTGTTCGTTATCTTACTCAGTATTATTAAGCAAAGGTCTAATTTTTCATCATAGAAATAGATAATAACATTTTCCTGGCATAAAGCCAAAGAAGGATTAGAATCAATGAAGTATTAACAAAACAAGTGGTGGGTATTTGAATTTGGTTATCCTTCTGACTCTAAAACTAAATTGTGCTTCCATTTTACTATATTTCTTAAAGATCAAGTTTGACACAGTATATTATATGCCTTTGAAATCCCTGGTGCTATTATCTGAGTTAACAGCCCATTCTTATTTCCATGATGGATGATTTATAACACGTTTGTGGTCTTTTCATTTGTTTTCTGAGATTCAGTTTTCAGAAAGGTTACAATAATAATCCTACTGTAGGGGGAAAAATAAGGGATAGTTTGATAGTGTTCCAACATTTCAACTCAGATAGTGTAAGATTTTAGGATTCTGGTACAAAAGACCTTATCCAGTCAACTCAATTATTTACACTAATAAATGATGTTAGTCTCTGAGTACACATTACTTGAAAGATAGCTTGATAGAGGAGGACATGTTCTTGCTCATAATCATTAGTTATTTTTTATATCCCTGTTTTTACTTAGCAGTATCAGTGCATTCCTTTGAAACCGATAATCCTCCCATAGCTCTACTTACACATCATCTTAATTTCAACCACTCTGTTTTAGATATATGCTCTTTTTCACCTACTTTAATTTATCCTTTTTTTTGGTTTTATTCATTTGTTTTGTTTTCCCATTCCAGAAATTTACAGATTACTCCCATTTTGTGAGGATTCTCACACTGAAGTAAACTGTTAAGTAAAATTAATAATATAGTGACTCAGCTATAATTTCATGCAACATTTCACATTTATAGTACTCCAACCTCTCTATTTTAAAAAGATATATTTTTTAAAAAACTATTTATTTGGTCTTCCTCCTATCCACCACGCTAGTGGAAAAGTTTTTAAAACAAATATATATAGTCAGGCAAAGCAATGCCCTCAATGACTGTACTCAAAATATTATATGTATATGTATATGTGTGTGTGTATATATATATGTATGCATGTGTATATATGTATGTATATATATGTGTGTGTGTGCACATTTATATGTATCTATATTATATACATTCATGTTTTTATATACATACATTGTGTATGTGTATAAACACACACAATATATAAAATTCTGCATTCTGGAGCCATCATCTCTTTGAAATGAATATCATATTTTATCATCTGGTCCTCGTAATCATACATGGTAATTGCATTAATCATAGTATACATCTTTCAAAATTGCTTATTTTTATTATATTGTTATATGAATTATTTTCCTACTTCTGCTCATTTAACTATTGTTCCTTTTATGTCTTCTCATTTATTCATTTTATAATATTGATTCTAGAGTATAAATATTTTCTTCAATTACTTCTCACTTTACCTTTATCAGTTCAAATAAGTTTTACATGTCTTTTTGAAATCATCTATTTCCTCCTTTCTTACAGCACAATATATTCCATCACATTCTTATGCCATGAATTATTCAACCATTTCTCAATACCTTAAAAATCCACTTATTTTTTCAGGTTTTTGACACCACAAAAAAAAAGAGCTGCTATAAATATTTTTGCACACATAAATATTTTTCCCATGTGGGAACTGCTAAGAAGTGAAATTGGATGCCATAACACTTAGTGCTTTTGAGATGATATTATTTAGTGTTTAGTGTTGATATTATTTCTTTGTCTATGGTACCTGTTAGCAAGGTGTGAGTCCCTTCCTTACCTCTTAATTAGGTCTATATTTTGCTTTTGCTTTGTCTGACATCAGGATTGCTACCACTCATTTTTTTTTAAACTTCTGCTGAAGCAAAATAGCTCTGATCCAGCCCCATACTCCCCATACTCTGTGTGTTTCTCTGCTTCAAGTTTGTTTTTTGTAAACATTATTTGGTAGGATTTTGATTTCTGATCCACTCTGCTCTATTTTATGAGAGAGTTCATCCCATTCACATTCACAGTTATTACTACTAACTGTGTATTTCCTCCCATACTATTTTTCCTGCAGTTTGTCCTCTCCCAAGTTCAAATCCTCCTGACTATAAGAGGTAGAGAAAGTACCAACTTGCATTAGTGGAAGAAATGTCATAATCCAGGAATTCCCTATAGAAATGAACCCAGATGAAGCTCTGGGAATTCATGATAGGATCCCTCCAAAATCTTCCAAATAATGCCATGGGACAATTTCTGGAACAGCAACACCCACAAAAGAACTGACTGAAATCATTTTTCAGCCAAAGATGGCTTAGAAGGTCGGCAGGAGAGGGCTGCTGTGCCAAGGCAGGAGGGGATCCCAACCCCACAGTCATACTGAAACAAATCCAGTCCCAGGCAGGCCAAGCCAGGGAAAGACACCCCCAGAGCCTCTGATTCAGCTGCGGCACCATTAGTGTCTGGAACTAAGCTCATGTTCTGGGGAGAGGGATGAGCAGGTGGCAGGAGGGAGATTACAGGGGTCTCTGCTGGTGTTGAGGTGAAATGTGGGTTTTTCATCCCTGTTGGGAGCCAGGAAGTACGCTTGAGTAGCAGTGACCTAGGTGGGGGAGGAGTGCAGGCTCCTTGGAGCTAACAACCACAGCACAGAAAGTTTTGCTGTCTGATTAATTCACAAGTTGTCCTGGGGTTATCTATGGACCAGGGAATAGGCCAGGCAAGTGAAGAACCTGCCTCTCCTTAAATCATACCACCTGGGACCCCCTGAAGCTTGGTACAGTGCAGCCTGGAAATAGTGCCCCACCTTAAGGAGTCAAAAGTCAAGAAATAGGTGAGGAAGATGAGCAGATAGAGAAAGGTGAGCACCATAGAAAGTTTCTTTACTGACAAGGAAGATCAAGACGCACCCTCAGAAAAGGATAGCAATGTCATGGCTCATACATTCAAAGATTCCAAGAAAAACATTAATTGGTCTCATGACATAGAGGCACTCAAAAAGGTCTTTAAAGATAAAGTAAGAGATGTAGAGGAAAGATGGAAAGAGAAATGAGAGTGATGTAGGAAGGTCATGAAAAAAAAATCAACAGATTGAAAACCCAAATTGGCCAAATAGAAAAGGAGGTAAAAAAGCTCTCTGAAGAAAACCATTGCTTTAGAAATTGGAATTGAACAAATATAAGCTAATGACTTTACAGGAAATCAAAACAATAAAACAAATCCAAATGAATAAAAAAATAGAGGGCAATGTGAAATATCTCCTTAGAAAAACAACTGATCTGGAAAATAGATCCAAGAGAGATAATTTGAAAATTATTGAAATAACTGAAAACCATGATCGAGGAAAAAGCTTAGAAATCATCTTCCAGGAAATTGCCAGGGAAAATTGTCCTGATATTCTAGAAGCAGAAGGCAAAATGGAAATTGAAAGAATCCACTGATCACCTCCTGAAAGAGATCCCAAAATGAAAACTCCCAGGAATATTATAGCGAAATTCCAGAGCTCCCAGGTCAAGGAGAAAATATTACAAGCTGCCAAAAAGAAACAATTCAAGTAGTATGGAGCCACAGTCAGGGTAGCACAAGATGTAGCAGCTTCTACATTAAAGAATTGGAGGGCATGGAATATGATATTCCAGAGGTCAAAGGAATTGAGATTACAACAAAGAATCACCAGTCCATCAAAACTCTATTTAATCTTTCAGGGGGAAAATGGAACTTCAATGAAAAAGAGGACTTTCAGCTATTTGTGATAAAAAGACCAGAACTGAATAGAAAATTTGACTTTCAGATACAAGATCCTAGAGAAACATAAAAAGATAAACAGGAAAAATAAATTAAGAGGGATGTTAAAAGGTTAAACTATTTACATTCCTACATAGGAATATGATACATCTAACTCATAAGGACTTTCTCAGTATTAGGGCAGATGATAGAAATGTATTTAGACAGATGGCACAGGTAAGAATTTATTATGAAGGGATGATATCTGTAAAGTATTTATTTTTTGTTTATCTTTTTTTGTGGGGTGTTTAGAGTTGGGTGACATACCTGGGGTCATGTAGTGGGTGTCTTGTGTTTGTCTTCTCCCTCCTTCACCCTCTCTCTTCTCACCAATGTTTTGCTTCTGTCTACCATCTCCCCTAGCCTGCCCTCTTTATTATCCACGCCCACACCCTTTTACTTAATCTCCCGTCTCCTATTTTCCTTCCAGGTAAGACAGATTTATATATTCAACTGGTTTTAGATATAGATATAGAGATAGAGATAGAGATAGAGATAGAGATAGAGATAGAGATAGAGATAGAGATAGAGATAGAGATAGAGATAGAGATATTCCTTCTTTGAATTGATACTGATGAGAGTAAGGTTTAAGCGCTACCCATTGCCCCCCTCCCAACTTTCCCTCCACTGTAATAAGTTGTTCATTTCTCTTCATGTGAAATAATTTACCCCTTCCTGCTGTATCCAGGGTACGTCTTTTTCTCATCCCTTAATTATTTTTATTTCATTCTCTCAAATTCACTTTATAGCTATACCCTCTATGTATATTCCTTCTATCTGTACTATTTGTGGTAAAATTTTTAAGAATTACAAGTATCATCTTCCCATATAGGGATGTGAACAGTTCAACTCCATTGAATCCCTTATGTGTTCCTTTCCTATTTTGCCTTTTTAGTTTTCTCTTGAGTTGTGATATTGGAGATCAAAATTTTTGTTCAATTCTGTTATTATGAAAGCCTAAAAATCTTCTGTTTCATTAAATGACCATTTATCCCCCTGAAGGATTATGCTTAATTTTGCTGAGCAGGTCATTCTTCATTATAGTCCTAGCTCTTTTGCCTCCCAGAATATAATATTCCATGACCTGTGATCCTTTAATGTTGCAGCTGCTAAATTCCATGTAATCCTGATTGTTGCTCCCCAATATTTGAATTGTTTCTTTCTGGACACTTGCATTATTTTTCTTCTTAATTGAAAGTTCTATAATTTGGCTATAATATTCCTTGGATATTTTTATTTGGGGATCTTTTTCCTGAGGTGATCAGTGGATTCTTTCAATGCCTATTTTGCCCTCTAGTTCTGGAATATAAGGGCAAATTTCCTTAATAATTTCTTAAAATATAATTTTGATGCCCTCCTTTTGATTATGGCTTTTACATAGTCCAATGATTCTGACATTGACTTTTCTGGATCTATTTTCTAGGTCAGTTGTTTTTCCAATGAGGTATTTTACATGTTCTTCTATTTTTCTTTCATTCTTTTGAATTTATTTGATTGATTCTTTTTTTTTTCAGGGCAATGGGGGTTAAGTGACTTGCCCAGGGTCATACAGCTAGTAAGTGTTAAGTGTCAGAGGCCGGATTTGAACTCAGGTCCTCCTGAATCCAGGACCAGTGCTTTATCCACTGGGCCACTTAGCTGCCCCATGATTGATTCTTAATGTCTCATAGAGTCATTAGTTTCTACTTGCCCAATTTTAACTTTTAAAGAGTCATTTTCCTCACTTAGCTTTTATACTTTCCTTTCCATTTGGCCAATTGTACTTTTTAATTAGTTGTTTTCTTCAGTGGATTTTGGTATTTCCTTTACCATTTGCCCAATTGTACTTTTTAAGCAATTGTTTTCTTTTTCCAAGTTGTTGCTCTTTTTTTCATAATTCTCTTGCATCACTCTCATTTCTTTCTCAATTTTTCTTCTATTTTTTTTGATGGGCAATGAGGGTTAAGTGACTTGCTCAGGGTCACACAGCTAGTAAGTGTAAAGTGTCTGAGGCCGGATTTAAACTTAGGTCTGCCTGAATCCAGGGCCAGTGCTTTATCCACTGTTCTACCTACCTGCCTCTCTTCTACCTTTCTTATATGATTTCTAAGATATTTTTGAGCTCTTTTATGAGTTCTTTCTGAGTTTGAGGCCACGTTCGGTTTTTCTTTGAGGTTTTACCCATAGGTGTTTTGAAATTTTTATCTTCTTCTTGGTTTGAATCTTGATCTTTCCTGTCACCATGATAACTTTTTTATGGTCAGATTCTTTTTTTCTTGTTTTTTTGCTCCTCATTTTTGGCCTTTTTCCTTTTTAAAAAAAAATATGGGGCAGCTAGCTGGCACAGTGGATAGAGCACAGGCCCTGGAGTCAGGAGGACATGAGTTCAAATCTGGCCTCAGACACTTTGTACATACCCTAGGCTACTCCCAGGGTGGAAGGGGCACTGTTTCAGGCTTCTTATGACAGGGGCTGCAGGCCCTAGCTAATTATCTGGTGCTGTACTGATGTTGCCCTGAGGCCCATGGGGAACCCTCATTGGGAGTAGAGTGGTTGTGATTGGCACTTTTTGAGGCCATCAGAGTCTAGCAGCTTACCTGGTACTGAGATGGGGCCTTAGTGCTGGTGTCTGGCTTGTGCTGAGCCCAGTGGGATATTTTTGCACTTCACCAGGGCTATTTTGAAACACTTGGACCCAGAGGTCCCAGTGACTACTTTTTTGCCTGGATCTATACTAAAGCATGTGATAGGGAATGGTACAGGAGTCTGCCCTTTTGCTTAGGCACCCATGGGGTTGGTGTCTATCTCTTTTCCTGGGGCTTTGCTGAAGCATGTGGTGATTCTTGGATCTGGAGTCTGCCCATTCCCCAGCTATGCTGAGGCATGTGGGGGGATCCTGGTGTTGGTGTTTGCCTGCTTCATTGCACTGGGGCTCAGGATATCCTGTAGGTTTGCTGAGGTGGGGCTTACTGCTGTCTTTCTGGGATGCTCCTGGATTGCATTCCCTTTTAAGTAAGTAAGACAGACCCTGTTTTTGGATCTTACAAGTCTATTGGGCTCAACAATTGTTTCACTCCATTTTTTGCTGGTTCTACTGTTCCAGGATTTGTTTTACTTATTTGCTCCTTACTCTACCCTCTTAGCTCCTAGAAGTCCCTTTAATGTCTTTTAAAATTTTTAAATTTTAATTTATTTTAATTTAGAGAATAAAACAAGGATTTCTGAAACATAGTATAATAAAAATATGATTGTAATGAAACTGCAAAACTGTTGTATACAGCTTGCTATTCCTTTTAAATTGAAAGTAAAGTTATGTAAATTTCTTTTTCCCCTCCCCACCATCCTAGGAATGGCTACCATTATACAAAAATATGTATATGTAAAATAATCCTACACATACTTCTATTTATTTATTCTTTTTCTGGATGCAAATAATGTCTTTCTTCATAGGTCCTTCATAGTTAATTAGGATATTTATCATAGTCAAAATGACCTTATTTGCTCAAGGTTGTTTTAAAAACAATATTGCTATTACTATACACAATGTCCTCTTGGTTCTGTTCATTTCACTCTACATTATTTCATGCTAGTCTATCCATTTCTCACATTTCTTATAGCACAGCAGTATTCCATCACAATCATATACCACAACCTGTTTAGACAATCCCCAATTGATGTGCAGACCTGCAGTTTCTAGTTCTTTGTCATCACAAAAAGAATTGCTATAAATATGTTAGAACATATACATTTTTATTTTCTTTTTCATACACATCTTTGGAAATAGACCTAGTAGTGGTATTGCTGAGTCAAATGGTATAGAAAGTTTAATAACTTTCTTTGGGGATAATTACAGGTTGTTCTTCAAAATAGTTGGATCAGTTCATAATTCCACCGATGGTGAATTTGTGTCCTAACTTTTCTATATCCTCTCCAACATTTGTCACTTCCCCCTTCTATCATTTTAGCAAATATGGTAGTTATAAATTGATACCTCAAGTCTGTTTTAATCTGCATTTCTCTATATAATGATACCAAGGACTCAACTAAAAAGTTAGTTGAAACAATAATTTTAACAAAGCACTTTATTTTTAAAAAGTACTTTTTTATTTATAAAGTAAATCCATATAAATCATCAGCATTCCTATTTTTCACAAATAAAACTGCAAGAGATAGTAATGAGATTCTATACCCTATACTTTGGAGGTGTGATGTTTAAAATCTATATTGTGTGATCACCGTAAATTAGAAGCTTCAGCACCAGTCTTTGGGCATTAAACATTTATTAAAGCATACAGGTATTAACATGGAGTTCAGAAAGTTAAGAAAAGGTCTATCTAGCCTAGAGTTCCAGCCTGGTTGTGTTCTTCCTCAAGTCCTCCTCCACAAGCCTGCTTTAATCAGGAACTCTCCAGCAAGCTGATTGTGGAAGGTTTTTATAAGTCTGGAACAGAGGCAGTCCTTACACACTGCTTCAAGCTGATTGGTTGGCATCATCCAAATCCATTGGTTTTGAAGTGTTCTCAAGTTGAGTTCACAGTCTAGCTTCTGAGAATAATACCTTCTTAAGGGCTAGCCAGGTGTGATTACAATCTAGTTAACTTGAAGTAGGCTAATCAACAATCACTCTCACTTGATTCAATCAGTATAGATTAATCTCCAGGTGGGTCCTTGAGTATCTGCTAAATCCCATTATTTCATCACAGAGGTATAAATACACTCCTAAAGTTTCCTAAACTCTGAATTCTTTGGAGAGAACTACCTTATCATGCATTTTTCACTCAAACTGGATCTATTGGTAATCAATTCCCCCACTATGATTGATGAATATCTTGCTGTTTACTGATGTTAAAATTCCAAATCCTCATAGGGCTATTCCTTTAGGATTGTTGTGGTTATGTTGCTTATTGTGTTAAGAAAAATCACACATCCACAATTCCTCTCTAAGTTACTCTAGCCTGAACCACTCAAAGTATTGTGTTTATATTTTCTAGCCACCATATTCCTCAGTGCATGCTGTGTCCCTGATTTCCTCAGAGGACTGGAATTGTATGAACCATAAATAACTACATGGCAAGAAGAGGCCTTTGTTCCTGATTGTATCATTTGCCCAACAAATAGTCTATATAAATGAGTTTGAGATTTATTCCTTGACTTAGCCTTAAGGACATGGCCTTACTTATAGAGATCTCATAAACATGTAGCTAAAACTTCACTTTCTCTGTCTTAAAGAGCTTATGTCGACAGTTCTGCTATTTGACCATATTTGTATGAAATAATCACTGTGAACTTCCACATACTTTTCTGCCTCCTCAACCTTCTCTTATAAGACACTTCATTACAACTACCCAGACATCAAATTCGGATTGTGCCTATTCTATTGAATACCAGTATAAGGAGAATGCCCAGGTAGTTCTTTATAGCCAATGGGAAGGCTATCAATTACTGGAACCTATAGATTGCTTTTATCTTCCTAATGAAGATGGTGCTACACACACACACACACACACACACACACACACACACACACACACATATTTACATGATATATAGATTGATATTCAGCTTTGTACAAGTCTTCGCCCTCTCACATGTCTTTCTCATTAGTAATATTTTCCTTTTTAAATGAAAATTTATTTTTTCAATTAAACAAGTATCTTTTATTTTATTTTCTTCCAACTTCTTCTGGAAAAAATAAATCAAAATTGTATACAAAATATTCATAGTCAAACAAACTACATTTCTGTATTGGTCACATCCAAAATTTTGACATGCTAAATTAATAATTTGTCTATCATCAGTCCTCTGATATTATGATTGGTTATTATCTTGATCAGAGTTCTTAATTCTGTCAAAGCTGCTTCTTTTTACATTATTGTTATTATTATATAAATGGTTCTCCTGGTTCTACTTGCTTCAGTATGTATCAGTTCATACATTTCTACCCAGGTGTCTATGAAATTGTCTCTTTCATTATGTCTTATGGCACAATAGTATTTCATTACATCCATTTGCCATGATATGTTCAACCATTCCCCAAATCATGGGCACACCATTATTTTACCATTATTTATAACTACAAAAATGATACTACACATTTTTTGTATAATTCTCTTTCACTTTCACTATATTTCTTTGGTATATAGGATTCATGATACTGATTCTAGGTCAAAGAGTTTTTATAATTTGGCGATTGTTTTTGGTGGGGGAAGCAATAGTTTTATATTTCTTTCCATAATGAAATGGAAAATTCTCCAACAAATCCATTCAAGTTTTTGTTTTTCCAAAGCCCCTTCAAAATTTGTCATCTTTCTTTGTCAACTCTGTTAATCTGATTGGTATTTGAGAATGTCAGAGTTGCTTTAATTTAAATTTCTTACATTATCATTGAGATGAAATATTTATCATACAGCTATTAATAGCTTGGATTTCTTTCTTAGGAAAAAAAGAACATTCTTATATTTTTACTATTTAGCAAATGAATAATGCTAAAGTACATGTTCCCATATATTGTTCACAATCATTACTTTTTTACTACCATTCCATTGTAGTCAACAAGTAAAATAATGTAATAATGTTCATAACATGTGGTTACTTTTTGCCAATATTTCTCATTTGAAAATACTGAAAAATATAATATCTAAATGACTAATGGAATAATATTTCTTGTAGCCCCCAAATGTATGATAAAAAGCCACTCCAACAACTCCATTCATTGCCTCTCTCCAAGGAGTATCTTTGATCAGCTTTCTATTTAGCAGCAATATCTTTGTTTCTTTTGCTTTTGTTTATAGTAATAATGTATTCATTCAGCAGGAAGTCGATTTTGTGGTTATTCTGTAAGAATCTTACATTTAGAATACAACAGTCAAAATGAATTTTTTGGTAGTTTAGAAACTCTAATTCTTATTCTCTCTGCCCCCTTTCCTCCAACTTCGCAACTGTTGGAGAATACAAGACCAAAATACTTATTCATTGTTTCATGAATTGTAATTGTCAAGAAAGAAAGGAAAACAAAGGGGAAAGGAGAGAAGAAAGGGAAGGGGAAGTTGAAAAGCAAGGGGAAATCCATGGAATGAGTAAGACTGGTGCTCAAAAAACAAAGTCACTCTCAAAGCCTTTTTAACATGGGTAGAACCTGTCAAAGTTTTTGCTTTGCTGATATAGATTTGAAAACTCAGGGCAACCCCTCTCCTATAATGAGGCCTTGTAGCAGGACTTTGTGTAGGAAATATGCTACAAATAAAAAAGAAGGTAGAATTTTTTTATTTAGAGTAAATTAAACAAATGTTTTTAATATAAAACTGCAAATAGAAATCTACATTTATTTGGAAATAAATAAATATAAACTACTGGGAATGAAAAACAGTCTATAATACTTCACACAAAAGAAGAGTAGAATAAGAAATATTAAAGATGAAGACATATATTGAAAGAATTATTTAACTATTCATTTACAAAGTAATTTTTAAAATAATGAAATAATAGAACTAAAGAATATTCAAGTTCAGTAAGATAATTTAAAATTATAAGAAGGACTTCTGTTTCTGATAACAATGGTGTTCCTCTCTTAATCAATATCATTTTATAATAATGAAAGATAATTTTATAGAAGATATATTATCTTGTATGTGTATATTTTATATATACATATATATATATACACACACACAGAGAAAGAGGGAATGAGAATATTTTAATATGTTGTTAGTAGAAGCACAAATTTAAATGTGAACATTTCTTCAATAGTTCAGAGATCCATGATTATTTTTGGAATTATCTTTTTATTTGTGGAGATTGCTACCATTTTGTGCCTTAATAGTTGATTTTTAAAATTCTTTCCCTGAAAAAGAAATGCCACATTCCTTCAGCCAAACTGATAATGAAGATAAATCTAGTCTGATCTTTAGATGATAGTCATATACCCTATCAATCGACACATTTCTAGTTGAATAAAATTTTCCAGAATGTATACCTTCCTGTGAAGGCCTTCCCTGTGGAAAAGTATCAAAATAGTATATTAAAAGATTGACTTTTACCTTTATACGATGCTTCATGCTTTTTGAAAAATTTCCTTACATCATTTCATATGAATGAATAAATATGTGTGTTTGTGTATATAGGTCTACATGCATCTCCTTGTCCACTATTTTATAGATATGATAGATTCTGCTGCATCTAAGAATGAAAATAATGATGATGATGATAATTTTAGTAAAAGGAGGAAAAATCATCTCTTTAATTCTTGCTCCATGGAATACCATGATGAAATGGAAAATAAAATAGAAAAGAGTCTAGAAATATATTATTTGAGGGATACAAAAAAGTAAGATATAGCAAAAGAGCACTGACTTGGGATTTAGGAGCTATGAATTTTAATCCCAACTCTTCCACAAAACACTTATGGTTCAGTAATTGTGGCCAAATTAATTTACTTTCTGGACTTTCATTTCCCAATGTATTAAATCTACAGAATATCTAAGATCTAGTCTACCTTTAAGACTCTAAGGATTTTAAGATTATCCTTCATGCTTCAGGGTGTGTTAGGGTCAACCTTTCCTCTTTCTAACTGCCAGTGTAGAAGAAATGAAAAATCATATAATATTATCTTAAACATAGTACAATCAGAAATGTGTGTATATATGTATATGTGTATGCATGTATGTATGTTTATATAGGTACATATGTGTATATGTACATGTGCATGATCTACGCAAAATTTGATTCAAGGCCCATTTGATATTAACATTATAGTTAAATGCTCTGGTATTTTACATCAGAAAATGTATTGTGTTTTTGTTTGTTTCTTTGTGCTAATTGAAAGGAAGTCTGAATTATGTGAGATAGCAAGGGGTTTTTGGTTGGTTGGTTTGGTTTGGGGTTTTTTGCAGGGCAATGAGAGTTAAGTGACTTGCCCAGGGTCACACAGCTAGTAAGTGTTAATTGTCTGAGGCCGGATTTGAACTCAGGTCCTCCTGACTCCAGGGCTGGTGTGCTATCCACTGCATCACCTAGCTTCCCCAGATAGCAAAGTTTTTTAAAAAGATAGAACAAACTGCTGTATTATGTACATCCATGCAGATATATGCATATATACATATATTTTTGTATTATGTGTATATATGCATGTTTCTATACATGCATGCATGTGTATGTGTGTGTGTGTATATATATATATATATATATGTGGGTGTATTGTATATGTGTATGTATATACACACGCACACATACACTTAGAGAAATATATATGGACTATACCTGAAATGTCATTGGTAAAGGGTAATGAAATTACATTTACCAATGTCAGTATCTATGTAACTTCTACAGTATTAAAGGAATACCTAGAGCTCTAAGTCAGAGGCTAGTTAAACCCAGGACTTCCTTGATTCAAGGATACTTCTCTATCCCACTATACCATATATAGGCACACACACACATATTTGTGCATATGCATATATGGATGCATGTATTTTTGTATCTTTTGTCATAAAAACACGCAAATTCATATATTGGTTTGAGTTAGAGCTAGAGGAAACCACAAAGGCTAGCGTCCAACCCCTTATTCTGAAGAAGAAAAAACTGAATTTCACTGAATTTAAGTGACCTAACCAAGGTTTCAGAGGTTGTATGCTGGGATTTTCACCTGATTCTTTGACTCCAGGGTCCTCTCCACTGTAGCTGAATAAATGTATACTGACGTGAATTAAAGGCAAAGTGTCCAGGGCTTTTCAGTGACTGATCTCTTTTCAAGTCTTCAAGTCTTTAACATCTAGGTTTTTACTGTGCAGGCCTAGAGAGACAGAGATAAGTCCCAGTGTTCCATAAGGACTATATGACCCATAGAGTTCTGGGTAAGATATTGGTTTTGTTTCCTTCACATGCCATCTGTGTCTTTTTCTGCTCCTGGGGTCCAAAGGTGTTTGTCTTTAGGGAGACAGCATAAATTGTTAGAAGAGGTAAGACGAGAAAGGAGAAAGAAGGAATGTGTTAATATTTTATGATCCACAGGACAAGCTAGTGCTTTTCCTCTGTGACCAACACTTCTTTATCTTCCTTTCTGAGGACTCAGACATGGAGTCTTTCCAAGTCATTAGAGAGAATGCTTACAAAAGGCAGTAACCAGAGAAGAGGCTCTCTCTGTTTCCTGGCTGCTACTGAGGCAGAAATGCTGAAAGCTCCAGATGTGGACAGAGGTCTCAGGCCCTTTTTTCACATACATACACACAGGTGACCTACACATATAACCATATGCATTAAATGATAGGAAGGCTGATGAAGTAAGGTAGGAAAGTAAAAGAAAGATTAGAATGTGATTATAAAGGGAACTTTTGCAGTTATTTTTTGCTCTTATATGAAGCATTGAATGTGGAACAGACCACATTGTGACCTAGTGACCTTTGAAAGGTTAAAGGACAAAAGCCCAATGAAAGCACCAGGAAGGCTCTGTTTAGTGACCACCAGGACCCAGAAAGCCAGCAGCAAATCAGAACCAGAAGCATAGATGTCATTTCCTGGAGCAACTTCATCCATCAACGATGTTGTGTTCAAAAGTCAACTCCATGGAGTAACTACTTTCAATTTGATTTGATTTGTTTGAACCCACACTCCCTAGAAACCAAAGTGGTGAAGGAAAATTGACCTTGGATATTTTGAGGTAATGTTTTCTACTTTTTGTCACATATTTTCAATAAATGTTGCTCTGAAAAGTTAATTGATGCTAATTGGCTAAATGATACTGGAATAGTGAAGTGGAAGTTAACATTAGAAGGAACACAACAAAATAGGACCTGAGCCAATGGCATTACAGAAACCCTACTACCTTCTTCTCATTAGTAGCCCTAGATCACTGAGGTGTAGATGCAGCCAGCTTTGTTCTGGGGACCCATCTTTTTGTTGTCAGCGGAAATTGAGACAAGTCCCAAAAATTATAAAGGGAAACACACACACACACACACACACACACACACACACACACACAGTGTGCGTATGTATCTTAGTGTGCATAGCATCATCACATCACTCTCTCTGTGTAACTATATTTATATTCGTATCCTTGATTTTTAAATGTTTATCATTTATCTCTGTTGTTTTATGATAATTTGTTATATTCTTTTTTTGCCTTTATAAAACATTTAATCTACCATTTTGTCAGTTAATTTGGTCCCATAGTTATCATTCACAAAATAATTTCTCTTGAATAATTTTTACCATAAAAACTAAAAGTAGTACATGCATAGTTCTGTGTTGTTTTTAACAAATAATTTAATAGTATAATGAATACTAATTATTATTTTTCTAAATATTTGTGTTGGATTAACTAGTTATTCAATTCCATATTACTAAAGAAGAAAACACTGTGGGTCCTAACCTCCTCCTCTAGGATTTTTAAGTTAACATAGAAAAAACTTTATTTTCTGGCCAGAAATTATTGCAAATAATTCTTTTGAAAGTATAAGCCATTTGGTATCAAAGGGGTCTGACTTAGAAAGAATAGATAGGGGGCAGCTAGGTGGTACAGTGGATAAAGAACCAGCCCTGGATTCAAGAGGACCTGAGTTCAAATCCAGCCTCAGACACTTGGCACTTACTAGCTGTGTGATCCTGGCAATTAACTCTCATTGTTCCACAAAAAAAAAAACAAACAAAAAGAAAAGAAATGAAAAGGAAAAAATAGAAAGAAAGAATGGATAGATTAGAACATATTGCATCTTCACTCATTAACAATAAAGCAAAATTCTGCTTTTCTTGGTCCCTCAACAAATATTTATTAAATACTTGTCATGAACAAGATATTAATAGTTGGTGACCATTATATATATATCAATTAATACAGTAAACTAGGTTATAATAGAGTGAATTAGGTTCCCATAATAATGAAAAAACCCAAATCATTACTATATTGATATATGTACTAGCATGGTGCTAAGTTATCATGAGGAATATAAGAAAGAGAAAGTACTTGCTATCACAAAGCTTGTAGTGTAGGACAGTAGATAAAACACACACAGGCACACACATTCATTACACAAAATAGAATATAGTCATTCAAGGAGAAATGCTAAGAACTATGGGAAGTCAGAGGAGTTAATATACTAGTGGAGATATCAGAAGTGTTTTATAAATAGTACAGCTCTATCCACCACATATAGGATACAATTAATGATGATGACCCTGCATTAACAATAATTAAAATTTTTAAGCCCCTATCTTTCTATAAATTATTATTATTTTTTTAATTTCCAGTACAAGGAAACTCTTCCAGCAGGTAGGATACAATGAAAATCTTTTTTTCCCCCTAATAGTCATCATAATAAGAATCGCAATGACTAAAGTCATAGCCATATTTTGAATTTCAAGAATTCTTGTTAACAAAACATTTTAAATACATGAATTATATTTTATTTAATCCCTGAAATTTATATTTACCTTCTACATAATTCTTATCATATTTTAATGTTTATTTTCAGGTTTTAAAATCAATGATTAAAGTTCAAACCAAACCTTACTGATGATATTCTAGTAGGTTAATATAAAATCATGGAAGAGTGGAATTTGCTCATTAACTAGATTTAAAGAAGTCTAACCCAGACACTTAAATTTTTGCTTACTGACAAATTAGTGATAGCTCTGTTATATAGCTTTGTTTAATCAAATATTGAACATTAGTCTACTTATCATAACATTAAATGAATTATAGACTTTAACTATGTCATAATTCTTTAATATGTGCAATGTATATAGCCATTATATAGACATATGTGCATATACATATATGTATGAAAAACTTCTTGCAGATTACTTCTAGACTATAGGATTAATGATTTGAATGCCTTGAGTTTTTGTCTATCAAGAGAATTAACTAAAATATGTTAATATAATTTTTATCAGAATTGAAAAAGATTATATAAGGATATAAAATAGACATGGACACATTTTCTCCCTTAAAACCCTGCCCTTTATCAAAGTGCTAAAGAAAATTCATTGCTCATAAAATAACAAGGTTGACATTGAATATATGAAAAAATAGTTGGAAAAAATAAATGCTTAAAATACTAGGTAATATACAAATTGTTTGCTGTCATGGCAACCCAGAATTTCCAGAGATGCTTGAGTCTCTTTCAGAATGGCAAACATGATTTTAGTTATTTCAGCTTTGTGAATTTTTATTTCATATATTGTTATACTATGCATTAAAATAAAAAGTAATTCTTGTTTCACTCATCTAGTTAGCAATATAGATGTCCAATATTGAACTGAACTATGTTACCTCAGAAAATATATTTTAAGATGCATAGAATCAAGGTGAATGCCATATGAATACCATGAATGCTGAGTTACTTTTGCCATTTCTATATTAAATCACCATTATTTGGTTAAAGTGTATGAAGAGGCGGTTTTTAGACAAAGAAATCAAAGCTATCTATAATCATATGAAAAATTCTCTAAATCACTATTGATTAGAGAGATGCAATTAAAACATCTCTGAGGTACCACCTTGCATCTGTCAGATTGGCTAATATGTCCAAAAAAAAAAAAAAAGGAAAATGACAGCTGTTGGAAGGGATGTGGGAAAACTGGGATACTAATCCTCTGTTGGTGGAATTGTGGAAAGATCCAACCATTTTGGATAGCAATTTAGAGCTATACCCAAAGGGCTATAAAACTTTGCATACCCTTTGTGATCCAGCAATACTACTGCTAAGTTTATATCTCAAAGACATCAAAAAGGGGAGAAGGACCTATTTGTACAAAAATATTTATAGCAGTTCTGTTTGTGGTGGCTAAGAATTGGATATCAAAGGAATGCCCATCAATTGTGGGATGGCTAAGCAAGCTGTGGTATATGATTGTAATGGAACATTATTGTTCCATAAGAAATGACAAATAGGATAATTTCAGAAAACCTGGATTTATATGAACTGATGCAAAGTGAATTAAATGGAAACAGGAGAACGTTATACACAGTAATAGCAATATTGTTTGATGAAGAACTATGAATGACTTAGCTATTCTCAGCAATACATTGATCCAATAAAGTAGCAAAGGACTAAAGATGAAGGGTTCAGTAGGAAAAACAATGACTCTTACCTGAATGGACTTCATATCATCCTCATTTCTGACAATTACCACCCACATGACTCTGGGAAAGTCATATAATCTTTAACTTCAGTTTCTTCATTTGTAAAATGGCAGAGGTAAAACAGATGACATTTACATCTTCCAGCTCTACATGTATGGTTGTCTGGTGTATTTTTGAAGCAGAGATAGGCTCATGCTTAGGCCAACAAGACTAAGCTTGATGTACTCTATGTTCACATTTTAATGGTATAATATTTCCAATTAACTATTTTACCATTCTGTATTTTTTAAAATGGGGCTGTTTTAAAACATGTAAGTCCAAAATAGACTTTAAAAATAATAGTAGGCATATAACCTTTTTTTATTTGAGCAGGGCAATAAGAGTTAAGTGTCTTGACCAGTGTCACACAGCTAGTAAGTGTCAAGTGTCTGAGGCCGGATTTGAACTCAGATACTCCAGAATCCAGAGTCGGTGCTTTATCCATTGTGCCACCTAGTTGTCCCCGGTGTATAACACTTTCTATCTTACTCACACTTATACTTTTATCTTATTTTATTCTTGCAACAACACTCTGAGGTGGGTGAGAATATTATCTCTATTTGATAGATGAGGAAAGAAATACTGAGTACGTTGCAAACAGAAGCTATAAACTCAGATCTTCCTGCCTCCAAATCCAACAGTCTCTCTATCCACTGGATCACCTGGCTGCCTAAAAAATTAGATAATATTTATCTTGTAATTTAAGGTTTTTAAAAGGCCTCATAATTATTATCTCATTTTATTCTCGCAACACCCATGGGGAGTAGGTACTGTCATTATTCTCATTTTACAGATCAGGAAACCAAGGTATACAGAGGTTAAGCATCTGAGATCACACAGCTAGTAAATACCTATGGCAGAATTTGAACTTAAGTCTTTCTAATTCCAAGTTTAGCACTCTAGGCACTATGCCACCCATGTAGTTCTTCAAATAAATAATCCTGTAAAGTGAAAAAGAATATGTGGAAAGAAATATAACTAGGAATTTATCAAAAAAAACCCAACACATTCTAGAAAAAGTGATGATCCAGCAAAAGAGGTGAGATTATATCAAAGAGGAAGCACAAACCCAAGGCCACTGGCATGAAGCCTCTTTTGGGGACAATATAGTGGACACTGAGGGAGAGCAACAAGGCAGATTCAGGGAAGAATTCAACCCCAATCCACCATCAAGCAGCTTCCTACTTTAAACTATTGCTTGTACAAAGCTCTTTCCCCTTTCCCTTGCCACTGATGGATTTCAAGTACTATTAGCACCAACTAGATTTAATAACCTCTAAATTGTGTACCCTTGAACAATTGCCCAGTAGCCAGAGCCTAGTTAACCCCCCTATTCCTGGATTATGTAGAGGAAATACCAACATGACAGGAAATATAGTACAATCACATGCTTTTAGTTGCTCAATCACTAAAAAAATATTTATTAAGCACCTAATATAAGCCAGAAACTTTAGTAAAAGCTAGAGATATAAGTAGAAAGAATTAAACAATAAGGCTTACATTCTTTTTAATTTTTTTTTATTAAGCAATTTTCTCTTCCACCCACCTCCCAACATAAAAACAAAAAACCTAGAAACAAATATGCATTATCATGTAAAACAAATCGCCATATTGGCCTTGTCCAAAAATGTGTTTCTCATTCCAGTAATTTACTAGGACAATTTAATTTAAAAGATCATTTAAAAATAATTTCACTTCCTCTAGACTGCAATAGTGATTTGATAGGGAACTATTTGAATTTCTTGGGAAAAGCATTTTACCTCTGTGCATCTTAATAAAAAGAAAAGTGATAATACTGAATATTTCTTCCATTCAGGTACATGTATTCTTCTTTGCAGTGTTAAAAGACAAATATATGTGGCACTTTCAAAAGTTTTAACATAAAAGAAAAGTGATCATACTGAATATTTCTTCTTTTCAGTTACATGTATTCTGTTCAGTGTTAAAGAAAAGACATATCTGTGGCACTTTCAAAATTTTTAACATAAATAAGGAGTAAATATGTCATATTATTTATATTATCTCATTGTTATTTCTATATTTTAATTAAACCCTCATTGATAATTAGATTTTTTTGCATCATCCAACTTCCTTTGCATTGTCAACATTATACTGATGAGATCTAATGCTTTACAGATAATTTTTGCTAGGTCCAAAATGGCAATGTACTGTCTGATACATAATTCTTCCCAGGATCTTCAGATAGATACTGGGCTATATGCTGATGACAGCAGACAAGATTCAGATATTGTACAGGTTATATATCTCTTTTTCATCAAGGTTTTGCTAATTAATAATATTTTTCTACCTAGATGGTTTTAGATAACATCATTTAAAAAAAAACATTGTGTGAAAAAATGTGTCTGTGCATTTTTATAATTGAAACAGAGAGAGAGGGACAAGTGAATCAGTGCTTATGAACAGAGCCAAAGATGATTTATAGATGCACTTCAACAACGTATGTTGTCTGCTAATTATCACAATGAACTTTCTCCCTTGAAATATCTCTATCTTTGGCAACAGTCTGAAATCAAATGAGTAGTTTGTGAGACCAAATATCTTTGGGATCTATGAATAGAAAACACTTCATTACTGTGACTTATCCACTAAGTTGATTTTTGCCTTGAAACAGTTTTTTAAATTCTTTATTATGTGGTTTACTATTTGCTCTCTCCTTGAAAAGTCATGCTGTTTATCACCTATAGCCTTCATTTCTCAAAGTCAATATTTACAAAAGTATAGAAGGCTTGAGGAGTTATGGTCTTATAGTTGCTTAAGGAAGTGATGTCAAATTCAAATAAAAATGGATCCCTGTGTGCCCCAGGTTGACTTAAAAAACCAACAAATTATATGTGTTGCATTTTATTTTTATTTATTTTATTAAAATTATCTATTTCTATTATAATCTGACTCCCACCACAGGTGAATTTTATGGACCATTTTTAGGCAACAAGTTTGACAACTGTGGACTGAAGAAAATACCTGAACCTTAAAAGTATCCATGAGTTCCTTTTATATATGATCTTTCTTTCTTCCTTAAAGATTATTATAACTGATGATGCTATAATCCAAATTATTCCTATATATACTAAACCTCCCAATAAATTTCTGGAACTTATAGATCAGCTCTGGGTAATCAAGGTGAAACTATTTCTCAGAGGTGGTTCAGGGGCATAGAACATAATTTATAAGCCCAAGGACACTCAAGTACTTGTCATTTTCTGGAAGAACTCAAACTTAGCTATTGGTTATATGTATGGATTTTCTGTCTAAGGCATGGAAGACATTCATGACTCCATGTTAGACACCCCTTGATGTAATGTGTTGGCCTGAAGAGCTTTTACAGATAAAAGCAATGACCCCAGGAAAATAGTGTTAAGAAGGAAATGGGTCACAGTTCCTATGTCACGGCAGAACAGGTTTTCTGAATTGAATTCTCCTTCCATCAGAAAGACCTTTTATGAATTATAACAATGAACTGTTCTTTCCCTCTCTCTCTCTTCATATATATATATATATACACATAAATATATATATATGTGTGTGTGTATATGTGTATATATATGTATGTGTATGTGTATATGTATATATACACATATATGCATGTCTATATGTCTATATACACATACATACATATATGCATATATATCAGTGACAAACTTAAACATGACATTGACATTCTTATGGACAAGATGGAAAAAAACATAAGCTACAATATACTAGAGGCACAAGTTTTTTGAAGAGACATTAACAAGTACTTTGGCAGGGCTTCTTGACCTGGGGTATGTGAACAATTTTTTTAACATCTTGACAGCAACATCATGTAATTGGATCCCTTTGTAATATATTTTATTTTGTGTATTTTAAACATTGACTTTACTAGATGGCCAAAAGAGGTCACCACACACACACACACACACACACACACACACACACACACATGAGTCAGATTTATATAATGTTCCTTTCTCATGTTAAATAAATAGGGTTTAGAGTTTTGGGGTACCTTGTCCATAGTCAAAAATCTAGTAAATATCATGGTCAGGATTTAATTTGGGCCTTTTAGAGCTAAGACCATTGCCCTTCCAGTTGGAAAGACAGAAAGGACACCTTTAAATAATCGAGGGGCAACAATGTAGAAGAGATGATATGGCTATTATGCTTACCTAAATAGGTGGAAGGTATGGTGAGCTTAGAGTAAAATTTCAAAAAATTAGGAAATATTACTGATATATATAAATGGCATGCCCAAAAGATTATTTTCTCATGTTTGTGTAAGGAAAGGGTGAAAAAGATCAGGCTGAGAGCAACTATGACAAAACCGATGTGATATAATAAGAATCAGAACAATAAAGACTCCTAGAAAAAGAGGAATAATATATGGGTTCAGGAGCCAAATCAAAGACCTGGCATGGAGAAATAATATGATAGTGATGGAATACTATGCCCAAAATAAGTTAAGAAAGATATACATCCCTTTTCTTGAGGACAATTTAATGTTTGAAGAGAGAGGGTAACCTAGAAAGATTCTCATAAACTAGGAGCACGAAGTTGCTATGATGGAAATAATAGGAATCTAGTAGGTAAGTGAAAACTCTATCATAAAATATCTAATAGAGAAGAAGAAATTCAGGCAGAGTCTAGCATGTGCCCTTGAGTTGGAATAAGAGAGATTTCAGAAGGTTCAAAATAACTAAAATTCAATTACCTAAAATTCTTCAGGCAACATCAGTCCAACAGAACCATGAAACTCTGAATAAGGGAATTCTGAAAACAAACAAAATTATTTCTAATAAAGATAAAAAGGGAATGCTGTATAAAGAGACCAATAGAGTTGCACGAGGAACATATTTTCTAACTTAGGTTACAAAATACAAGCAAAAGAGAGAAGATGCGATGTTGAATAATAGTTGTGAAAATGGACATCCTTGCTTCACTTCTGATCTTATTGGAAAAGCTTCAAGTTTATCCCCATTACAGACTGTGGTTCCTCATGGTTTTAGATGGATACTACTTATCATTTTAAGAAAAGTTCCATCAATGTTTATGCTTTCTTCTGGTATGTTGTTGTTGTTTTAATAAGAATAGGTACTGTATTTGGTCAAAGGTTTTTTCTGCATCTATTGATTATGTTATTTAAAATATTGTGGGAGGGGCAGCTAGATGGTGCAGTGGATATAGCATTGGCCCTGGAGTCAGGAGGACCTGAGTTCAAATTTGGCCTCAGACACTTAACACTTACTAGCTGTGTGACCCTGGGCAAGCCACTTAACTCCAATTGACTCACAAAAAAATAATATTGTGGGATTAGTCTGGGTTTTCTAAAATATTAGTCCTTTTGGGCAGTAAGCATTTTATTGTTAATTAATAGTACATATTATTAAAGTCTTGATCGTGTATCTCCCTGACTTTCCACTAGTCACAGGCTTACAGGCCTAAACAATTACATACCAGCATGAAGAGTAAAAGAAAGTACCAGGAAGAAGAGCCATGAGACAAGAGAGAGACCAACGCTCATGTGCCCGTGGATTTTATCATCTTTTTGGTAGAGGCAGGTCACCACACATTGATCTAAGCTAATAGGTTATCATCATTCAGCTCCATTGATTGACATGACTTGGGGGTGGTCTACAGATCAAATTCCAACCATCTAGAGGTGCTTCTTCCCCTAGCTAATCAGAAGGATCAATCTGCATTCATTTTGTTAAACTGAAGGCTTATCCCAGCCTGGTTTCTGGTACAAGGGAGAGAGCAACGAACACTAACATATTTGGTTTTCTCCTAGAAATTCATTATTAATCATTATTTTCTCACATGATATAATCATATGTTTTTTGTTGTTTTTATTAGATATGGTCAATTATGCTTACAGCTGGAGGCAGCTAGGTAGCGCAGTGGATAAAGCACCAGCCCTGGATTCAGGAGGATCTGAGTTCAAATATGGCCTCAGATACTTGACACTTACTACTTGTGTGACCCTAGGCAAATCACTTAACCCTCATTGCTTTAAAAAAAAAATTGCCCTTACAACTTTCCTAATGTTGAATCAACCTTGAATTCAACTCTGGCATTTTAATCAGAAGTGCTTGAAAGTCCTCTGGTTCATTTGATGTCCATTTTTACCATGAAAGGTTATATTTAGTTTTTCTGGATAGGTAAGTCTTGGTTGTAAACTGAAATTCTTGCCCTGGGGTTATTTAATGTAGAAGCTGCCAAATCCTGTGTAATTTTGACTTTAGCTCCACAATATTTGAATTGTTTCTTTTTGGCTGCTTGCCATACATTCTCCTTAATCTGTGAGCTTTGAACTTTGACTGTGATGTTCCTGGGAGTTTTCACTTGGGGATCCCTTTCAGGTGGTGATTGGTGGATTCTTTCAATTTCTATTTTGCCCTCTGTTTCTAATATATCAGGGAAGTTTACTTTTATAATTTCGTGAAAGATATTGTCCAGGCATTTTTTTTTAAATCATGGCTTTCAGTTAGTCCCACAATTCTTATATTATCTCTCCTTGATCTATTATTTTCTAGGTCAGTTGTTTGTCCAATGAAAAATTTCACATTTTCTTTTACTATTTTACAATTTTTTATTTCATTTTATTATATCTTGATGTCTCATAGAGTCTTTAGTTTCCACTTGTTCAATTCTAATTTTTAAGGAATTGTTTTCTTCAGTGACGTTTTGTACTTCCTTTTCCATTTGGTCAAATTTGGTTTTTAGGAAGTTATTTTCTTCAGTAAATTTTTGTATTTCTTTTTCAGCATTTTCTTGCATTACTTTTATTTCTTTCCCCAATTTTTCTTCTACTTCTATAATTGGCTTTTATTTTTTTAAATTTTATTTATTATTATGATTAATTAATTATTATTATTATTGTTATCATTATTTTGTGGTGTCTCATAGCCAGTAAGTGTCAAGTGTCTGAGGCCAGATTTGAACTCAAGTCCTCCTGAATCCAGGGCCGGTGCTTTATCCACTTCACTACCTAGCTGCCCTGAAATTTGCTTTTTAACTAATTTTTTTTTTAAGTGAGGCAATTGGGGTTAAGTGACTTGCCCAGGGTCACACAGCTAGTAAGTGTTAAGTGTCTGAGGCTGGATTTGAACTCAGGTACTCCTGACTCCAGGGCCAGTGCTCTATCCACTGCGCCACCTAGCTGCCCCACCTAATTTGCTTTATAAAGTGAATTTTAAGCTCTTTCAGGAATTCTTTTTTTTTTTTTTTTGGCCTGAGACCAATTTACATTTTTCTTTGAAGCTTTACCTGTGGCCATTTTGTTACTATGATCCTCCTCTAAGTTTATGCCTTGATTTTCCCTATCATGATAGTAACTGTCCATAGTCGTTTTTTAAAAAATATTTTGCTCATATTTGTGCCTTTCATGTGACTGATGTTTTTTGAGAGAGTTGGGCTCTATTCTTCCACTGTCCCAAGTTTTTGTGCTGAGGCTCTGGGTCTTACTGGTGGTTTTCACAGGGCTTTTGGGTTTAGTTGCTTGCTTTTTTTATGTGTGTAGTAAGCTTCCATAAAAGGACCACAGACAAAAATAAACATTTATGCACCAAATAAAATAGCATCCAAATCTTAAAGCAAAAGTTGAATTAGTTACAGGAGGAAATGGTAAAACTATGCTAGTAGGGGGTCTTTGCCTTACTTAGGAAGTCTCCCTAATCCTTTTGTAGACATGTGACACTCTTTCTAAAGGGCACTGCTGTCTTACAACTGAAAGTGATACCAGTTCTCAGATCTTCTGCTCCCTTTTAACCTAAAGTTCTCATCTCCACCCTGCAGCTGTGACCTGGAAGTGGAGACTGGCAATGTAATTGCCAAACAATGCTAAGTCCTAAAGCCAGTGCTAGCACAGGGGTCCCCTATAATATATTTCTGACCAATTTCTTAACTGTCCCTAACCATCTCTGGGATGAGAGGTGCTGAAACTGTTACTTGTTATAACCACCTTCAAGGCCCACAGCTAGTGTTACTTCTATGTGTGTTCTAGGCCAACCCCCCACCTCAATGTCATAGATATCTTTTATCTTTTCTAAATTGTCTTTGGCTGGAAAAAATATCTTATTTTGACCTTTTTCCTTTTTTTTTTTTTTTTTACTCTGCCAGTCCAGAATTTGATTTGAGACATTATTTTAAAGTTGTTTGGAGAGTAATGTTGGGAGAGCTCAATTTTGGTGTTTCCTCTACTCTGTTATCTTGTCTCCACCCTTAGAAGAAAAGATAGGTGATTTCTAATATGAAGTGTGATCATATGGGAATCCACAAATGGCCACCAATCCTAAGTGTCTTGGGAGGAATGGGTGGACCCTGCAGGGTGCCTCAAAGAGAGATGGTAAAGTCAGAAAAAGAAACAGATCTGGGAAACATGATACTAAGTTAAATTCAGGACAGTGAAATTTGTCTAAAAAGACATTAAGGTGGTAGTGATCTTATACAAATGTATTGGACTACTGGAAATAATATTAATGAATTTAAGATTATGGTCTAGCCAAATTAGGGCATCTAGGCAGTACAGAGGTTAGGATATTGGACCTGGAATCAGGAAGACCTAAGTTCAAATGTAGCCTAAGATACTTTTTAGCTGTGTGACCCTAGGCAAGTCACTTAACCATGTTTGCCTCAGTTTCCTCATCTGTAAAATGAATTGAAGAAGCAAATGGCAAACCACTTCAGTATCTTTGCCAAGAAATTCCCAAAGGGGTCACAAAGGGTCAGACATAACTGAAAACAACAAAATAACAACAACTAGTCAAAACCTTGAAGAAGAGAAAGGGAATGGGACTAGAACATTACAGTTGGTAAATGTAATTTCTCAATGAGGAATATTCCTTTGTCAAAGCAGATTGGCAGTGTTTCTATAATTAATAATCTTAGAGTCTTGCCTAGAATACTGAGGCAAAATAACTTAGCCAAGGTCATACTATCACTATGTGTCAGAAGTATGGTTCACGTTATTCTGGTTCTAAAGCTCACTCTTTAAGTACAGGATATATAGGACATATAAATGTATTTCCCTACCTTCTTTATAGCAATTGTAAAAGTGAATTTTAATACCGCTTATATTGTCAAACTTTCTTATTATGTGCTTTCTCTGTCTCTCTCTTTCTATCTCTTTCTCTCTCTTTCTCTCCCTCTCTCCCCTGTATTTCTCTCTGTCCCTTCTCTCTCACTTTATTCATTATAACAAATGACTTGTCTGGAGCCCAGAAGTAGTAGAGTGCTAGATTTGCAGATTGAAGATCTAGCTTCAAATCTTGGTTCTACATCTTTCTAGCTGTATGCCTATGGGCTTTCTCAGTCCTTAAATGAGATGCTTCTGATTGGTCAGGACTAGAGACGGGACTTGGGAGATATATTTAAATAGCTGCTGGTTAAAGTCATGGGAATGAATGAGTTTGCCAAGAGAAGGAGAGTATAGGTATAAAAAAGCCCAATAATGTATTCAGTAATATTTAAACTTTAAGGGATTGTTTGAGAAGGCTAAAAGGACCCAACAAAGGAGCATTAAATCAAAAAGCATTTATTATGCATCTAGCAAGCAAGAGTTATCCCTGTCCTCAAGAAGCTGACAGTCTAGCTAGAGGAGACAATATGTAGAAATATAAGTGTAGCCCTACCCGCAAGTTTCTAGGGATGGGTCAAATAGTTCCCTGGAGTTATTGAGGCTATTATTAGAACTATCCTTAATTATGCCAAAAGGGAGCAGGACTCTGGGACCACAAGAAGTTTGGGTCATAAAGGTGAGAAGAGAATCGAGTTTTGGAGGCAGCAAACCCTAGGTGCAGAGATCTGAAAGAAAGGCAGAGTCTGTTCAATGGAATGGAAAATATTGAGGCTCATTCATCCTAGAATGGCCAGAGATATTGTCCATGGCAGAAAGACAGAACTACATAGACTCCACTCAAGGATTCCAAGGTATTGGAATCCCTTCCTTGACTGGAGAACAAATTGACTGAGGGATGACTTCTTTTCCTTTCCCTCACCATTTCAAAAAAAATATGTCATATTTTGCTGTTTACTATGATTGCTCTTTTGTAAGTCTGGTTCTTTTTCAGAGAAATATAAATATATTAGTTACCATTATATCTAGGCATGCTCTTTGAGTTCAGAATTTGAATAGGGGGATAGCCCTGAGAGGTTTTGTATTTCACGGACAAACTGTATGAATGATTAAAGACTGACCTGGAGACTTTCAATTCATAATTAAGTTTTATGAAACATCCTCTAACTCTGAAGTTGGGGCTCACTTAAATTTCCCCTGGAAGAATTAGCCATTTAAACATAGTATAACTGAGGGTATGAATGCAGGTCCTTGAAGCTATATTGTACTCCTGTAGTCCAAGGGAAGGAAAAGTGAGGGGAGCACAGACCCCGGTGGGCCTTGAGAACACCTGTTGTTTCACTGGTATATATAAAATAGATATAAGGCAAACTTGATGGGAAGGCACTACAAGCTAGAGTATCAGCAAGTGGCTAGCCAACGCCTTGTTTAGAATGTGAAACTTTGAACCTGGAATGAGGCAGAGAAATGAAGGGCTCATGGGTAATTCAGAAAGCTGTGGAATTTCTTCAGTTAAATGAAGGGAGGTCAGAAGAATAAATACTATTTATATTGTGCTTTAAGGCTTATGAAATGCTGCGATACATTATCTCTTTTCAGCCTTGTAAAAACCATTGGAAAATACCAGCATGTTCTACTTACTATCTGTTATGCTGCAATATTTTGTAACACAATATATGTAAAGCATTTTTCAAACCTTAAACTGATGTGTAATTGCTAGTATTATTATATCACTCTGCCAACCTACATGTACCTTTTTCTGCACATACCTTTGGGGAGCAGAGGTTGCCCATGACACTCCATGAAAATCCACTACCACAATATACTATAAGGTATTGTCACATATATGTTAACACAGAGTCCCATTTTACTTTGGGGACAGAATGATATAGAAGGAAAAGCAATTCTGACACTAAATTTGGAAACCAGAGGAGGATAACCTATCTAGGCTCAGTTTTTTCTCCTGTAAAATGAGAATTAGACTGGATCAAAGGTTATCAAAGTGTAGTCCAAAGACCTCAGAGGCCTTTTTAGTGTGTCTGATGAATCAAATTTATTTTCATAATTATACTAAAATGTTTTAGTGCCAAATTTAGTAAATTTCTATAGATGTAATCTACCACAAAAAGCTCTTTGGGGTATCTTCAATAAATTTTAAGAGTATGAAGGTGTCTTGAATCTAAAAAGTTCAAGAACTGCTAGAGTAGATGACCCACCTCTAAGGTTGCTTAAAGCTCAAAATTTCAATGATCTAATCTTCAATGCTGGCTTTTAATCCCATAAATATATATTTTGATATAACTATCTTAAAAAAATCAAGAGATTGCCACTTCAAGGTTATCTGGTTATCTCCAGACCTGTTTCCATTCCAATTTCCACAGCCATCACTGAAGGGAGAAATCATTTTGGAAAAGTGTCTTACTTTCCTCATCACCAGCAGCAAGAATTTTAGCCAAATGCCACAACCAGGCAGAAAGACATAAGAACCTGGGAGTTGCAGCATCCTTCAGTGAGCTCTGTTCTGCTGCTTGCCCTGCCCTTACAATAATCCTTGAAAGAAATTCATTTGGAAAATGCCCCAAACATTCCCATAAACTACAATTGCCACTTATGGTGCTGGCAAATCACTCTGACTGAAGCAGTGGGGAAACTGACAGGAGAGACAGGAAGCAACATGTACCAGATGGGCACAACTATCACTATAACTTTGACTACCACCCCAACTTACAAGGTATTTCCAGCCCAAAGCAAGTAGCCATCATCCTCCCAAATCAACTCCTTTGAAGACACAGCGCAGTACCTGCTTCTGCAGCTGCCACAGCCACATATATTAAAGATGCTGAAAAGAAAGGTCTTGTCATCAAAGTTGTTGGCACTATCAAGTATGATTTTATCCATGGGAATAAGAAAAAAAAGCATTGCCATCTGCTTTGCTGGGGCACCCTAAGAATCATGGGATCTTCCCATCTGACTTAACAGCCGAAACATTCCATATGTATTTTCTCTTCCATTAAAACATAATCTCCTTGAGATCAGGGACCCTCTTACTTTTCTATTTGTATCTCCAACACTTGGCACAGTACTTATGCACACAGTGAGTGATAAAAATGTGCTTCTTATATTCATTCAATCAATCATTCATTTATATATTCATTAAAATAACTGGACAAAGCTATATAATGACCCAAGGTTTAGGTAGAAGCATGATGTGAAAAAGGGTTGGGAAAAGTAAAGATTAGCACTCTTTCCCAGTCTTTCATATAATGTTCTGCTCTAGGATTTACCTAAGACAGTGACTGGCACTAATTAGGTGCTTAAAGGGGGATTTATGTATTTATGTAGTTTATCATAGGAAAGCTCTGACCTCATAGTACTATGGGATCTTGGAATACAGTTTCCTATATAATTCACTTTTCATCCCCTGTGGCTTTTATTTCCCCAACAAGTGGCTAGCACCTTTAAAAATTCCATTTTTAATTCTTACTTTCTTTCCATTCCTCCATCTATTTTCTTCACTGTATTTCCTGCCATGTTTGGTCAATATAGAATTATATTTAGGCTTTCTTGTTCTAATAGAAAGTATGTGAGGTGATGACCAGGACTGACTTCAAGATACAATGCAGAGTAGATTCAATTGGTCCTTGTGTTATCCATCTGTCCTTTCTCTTCCCTTTACTCTTTAACCTCAATAACAGCTCTTAATAATATATGTATAATATGTTCCTGCTCTCAGATATATTTACTTTAAAAAAAAAAGACTTTCTGGAAAGTCTAGCGCTTAACCCCAAAGAATCAACAATGTTTTGTTTTTTTAAAAAAAATTCCAAATATCATAATCAATGTGCTTGAGTGGGTATCTAAGGGCAGGGAGGCTTTCTCTAGTTCTTCAAATCATAACACGTCTGTGACATAGGTCGATGTAGGCTTCTTTGGGCTTTCTTTTTGTCGGAAAAAAAAAATCAGTGACAGAACTAACCCATCTCCATTTAGATTTGTCTCTCTCTTATTCATTCTGATTTAATTATATCTACCAACTTATCTATGCCTTTTTATGGCACATATTACCATAGCACCCAGACATTGGAACAAAACATACATTAGAACAGAAAAAAATAGCAGGAGTCAATGTAGTAAAAGAAGACTTTTTAAACCTTAGATGATTTCTTAGATAATTATTTTGAATAAAAGAAAAAAATAATCTCTTGTAAATGTATTATGTGTGAGTGACAAGCTCCACACCCATTAATTTCCTGTTCTTTTATATATATTTTTTAAAAATCTTATACTCATTTCATTGCTTCCATTCATCTCTCTTGCTAGCTAGCTCCTTCACCTTTTTTTTTAGTGAATGTCGATTAATCTAGGTAAATAATTATCACAAAAGATAAACCAGCCTCCTTCCAGAGGTTCAGACATATTTTTCTGACTTCTTTTAAAAATAATAAATAATTTAACATATATAGACCTATAGTCAGGCTTTATCCAACCAATTACTAAAATCTCTTGGTTTTCCCTTCTCTCTGTCATATCTGCTATTCCTAATCCCTCTGACAAGGACACTAGTTCAGGCCTTTATTATTGGTCTAGTCTAGAGCAGTAGCTTCTGAATGATCTCTCTCTCTCTCTCTCTCTCTCTGAAATTGTTCTACTTCCAATGGATCCAATATAATCTCACTAAAGTAGCCATTCTGAAATATTTCTTTTATGTCAATCCCATGCTCAAAAGTCATCCATAGTTTCCTACTACTACTCGTAATGTGAAGATCTTCTATCTAACATGTTCATGAAGATGTTGTGGCTTTGGGACAAAAATCTAACTTGAAAAAGGCAAATAAATCATCTCTTTTAAAAAAAAAATCAATTCACCTTACCCCCTGAGAGGTGGCATACAGTGTTCCAAAAATGTTACTTGACTAGATAGGATTAAGTCTGAAGGTTTGGAATAATTAACAAATTCATGCAAATTTATCAAAGAAAAGATGGAAAGCAACAAGGAAGACCAAAGGAAGTAGAGTCATATACTTAATGAACACAGTGGTGAGAAAGGAGAAAGAAAAGAACAGTAGTCTAGACCACTCTCTTCTCTTTTTTCTAGGAATTATTTTTTTATAACTAGGCACTTAGGTAATGCCATGAATAGAGTTCTGTGCCTGGAGTCAGGACATCCAGAATTTAAAACTCAAACATGATTATCTTTGTGGCTCTGGACAGATTATATAACCCTTGTTTGCCTCAGTTTTGTCATCTGGAAATGGGAGTAATAATAACAATTACCTCTAAATGTTATTATGATTATTAAGATGGGCATTTTTTAACATGCCTACACACTTCATGGCACATTGTAGGTGCTTGATTCCTTCCTGTTCCACAGGAAGTCATGGGGTAACAACAGATAATATCATTACCTTAGAACCATAGGAAGTGTGATCTCGGGTGGGCCAGTAGTGATGGGCAGGAATCTGTCAATGAGGAGAAGAATTACTGGTATGCCAAAGGAAGGAAGTGCTTATTCCTTCAGGCAAACTTTATTTTCCATTTTTACCTAGCCGAGATGCAATAGGAACAAAAAGAGGAGCTGGCTGAGAGCTATAAGAAAGAGTGAGAGATCATTTTCATTTGGGAATGGATGAAGGCACGGGGACAGAAGTTATTTATACTGCTCTCTCTCCCTCATAAAACATCACAATTTTGACACATAGGAGCACCAAATAAATATATTTTAAGCCACGTGAAATATATCTACTGCAATTAAATAAAACAAAAAGTATTTGGATAAAAGTATACTTGTCTCACTGCTAGACTTGCTCTTCTTTTGATTCTACATAATATTTTCAATTCTAATGGGAATCATTTTTTTTTTACTATTCTTAAATTATTTTCTTTTTAATACTTTTTTTTCTTTACTTTGGAGTTCCAAATTCTCTCCCTTGCTCCTTCTCTTCCCCCTTTTGAGAAGGCAAACAATTTTATATCAATTATGCATGTGAAGTCATGCAAAACATATTTCCATATGTAACGATTGGAATGACGCCAACTGCTGGAGACTTACTGTAGAAGAGTTCTTCCCATGAAGCGAAGGTCTTTGAGGGCAAGACCAGGAGTCTTTTCTTTGGTGTCAGGAAGTGACGCGGACTAGTGGGAGGAGGAAGGAGGAGACTGGGTCTCTTTCCTTTGGACTCTGGTGGAGAGCGGAGCTAGAAATGTGCTCTCCCTTTAATAGATAGGAATCTAGGCCTTTCTCTCTCTTTATCAAATTCTTATTCTCCTTAATAAACGCTTAAAAGTCTAACTCTTGCTAAAGCTTATAATTTATTGGCGACCACTCATTAAATAGTTTAGACAGTTTAGCTAGAATTTTAGCCCTTAACACATATTAGTCATGTAGAAAAGAAAACACAAACAAAATAAAGCAAAAAAAGTATGCTTTGCTGCATTCAGAGATCATAACTTCTTTTCAGATGGATAACATCTTTCATCATGGATCTTTTGGAATTGTCTTAGATCATTGTCTTGAACAGGATAGCCAAGTCTTTCAGTTAACTATCTTTACAACATTGCTTTTACTGTATACAATGTTCTTCTGGTTCTACTCACTTCAGTCTGCAGAAGTTATGTAAGTCTTCCCAGGTTTTTCTGTAACCATCCTGCTTATCGTTTCTTATATCACAGTTGTTCCATCACAATAAATACCACAATTTGTTCAGCCATTCTCCCGTTGATAGACAGCCCTGCAATTTTAAATTGTTTGTCAATGCATGTGCCTGCATGCACACACACACACGAAAGCTACTGTAAATGTTCTTGTACAAATAGGTCCTCTCCCCTTTTCTTTGACCACTTTGGGATACAGACCTTGTAGTGATATTGTTGGGTTAAAGGATATACAGTTTTATAGTTTTTTGGGCATAGGTCCAAGTTTTTCTCCAGAATGATTGGACTACTTTACTACTGTACCAGCAGTGAATAAGTGTCCCATTTTTTACCCCCACAACCCCTCTAGTATTTATCATTTCCCATTTGTCAGTAAATCTCATAGGTACAAGTTGGTATCTTTTTTAAAATTTGCATTTCTCTAATCAATGGTGATCTAGAGCATTTTCATGTGATAATTGATAGTTTTGATTTATTCTGAAAATTCCCAGTTCATAACTGGGGAATGGTTCTTATTTTTATAACTGTGACTCAATTGCCTATATATTTGAGAAATTATGCCTTTATTAGAGGAACTTGTAAAAATCCTCCCCTGCCCCCAGTTTCTCCTGTAATTTTGGCTGTGTTAGTTTTGTCTATGCAAAAGCTTTTTAATTTCATTGAATCAAAATTATTTATTTTACTTCCATAATCTTCTCTCCCTTGTTTTGTTATAAACTCTTCCCTATTCATTGTTATTGATTCCCATAATATCCTTGACCTTTTGTTTTTTTTCAAATGAATTTTTTATTATTATTTTTCTAGCTCTATAAAATAATTGTTTGGTAGTATGATTGCTAATGGTACTGAATAAGTAAATTATCTTAGGAAGAATTTTCATTTTTATTATATTAGCTTGACTTACCAATGAGCAATTAATGTATATTTTTCAATTGTTTACATTGTTTTTATTTGTTTGAAAAGTGTTATGTAATGCTATTTATACAAGTTCCTTGGGTTTATCTTTGCAGATAGACTTGCAGGTATTTTATATTGTTTATAATTTTATTTTCAATGGAATTTCTCTTTATGTCTCATTGCTGGATTTGGGGGGTAATATAAAGAAATGTTGATTTATGTGTTTATGTCTTACAACTCTGCTGAATTTTTTAATTGTTTCAAATATTTTTATTTAATTCTCTAGGGTTTTCTAAGTATAATGTCATGTCATCAGCAAAGAGTGACCATTCTGTTTCCTCATTGCCTACTTTTAATCCTTCAATTTCTTTGTTTATTGGTATAGCTAGAAATTCTAGTACAATATTGAAAAATAGTGGTGTCAATAGATATCCTTGTTTCATTCACGACCTTATTATGAAGGCTTTAAGTTTATTCCTATTGTAAATAATTCTTGCTAAGTACATACTACTTGTTTTTTTAAAAAGGCTACATTGATTTTTATACTTCCTAATGTTTTTTTTAAAGAAATGATTATTGTATTTTATCAAAGGGTTTTTTTTTTGCATCTGTTGAAATAATCATGTGTTTATTTTGTTGTTTGTTTGTCTATCTGTTTGTTTATTTGGTGGATGCAATTAATATTAAGTGATTTGCCCAGGATCACATAGCTAGTAAGTATATAAGTCCAGATTTGAACTCAGGTCCTCCTCACTCTAGGGCCAATGTTCTTTCCACTGCATCACCTAGCTGTTCCCAATCATATGATTTTTATTGTTTTTTGTTATTGTTATTGCCAATTAAGCTGATAGTTTTCCTAATATTGTACAAACCATTCTCTCCTGTTATAAATCCCACTTAGTCATAATATTTGAACTTGGTGATATACCAAGTTCATAATCTCCTTGCTACTGTGTTATTTTAAATTTCTACAAGGAGATTATAAACCAATTCAGTAGGGAAATTGGTTTATAATTTTCTTTCTCTATTTTTGTTCTCCTTGCTTAATATCAAAAGAAAAATAATATTAAAAAGTAAGTAATCCTGGTAGAAGAAAAATTAGGCAAAGAAATGAGAGTACTCCTACCAAGTTTCTTTTATGACAGAAATAATTTGTCCTCAATCAATTTTAAAAGTCAGATATTTGTCCTATGAAATATTTCCCACTTTCTCCTTTTTTTTTTCATTCATTTGACTTTGCTTTATTGTTTCTTTGTGTCTCCTGAAATCATTAGCTTCCACTTGCCCAATTCAAATTTTTAAGAAATTACTTTATTCAATGAACTTTTGTATCTCTTTTTTTTTATTTGGCCCATTTCATTTTTTAAGATGGTATTTTTTTCATTATTTTTGTCCCTCTATTATACACTTGTTAATTATTTTTTGTAATTTTCTTCCTTTGCTTTATTTCTTTGCCTAATTTTTCCACTAACACTCTTATTTACTTTTGAATTTTATTTTTTACCTCTTCCAGGAGTTCTTATTAAACTGTTGCTAATTCACATTTTTCTTTAAGACTTTAATTATAGCTGTTTGGATTTCGTTATTTTCTCCTGACTTCCTTCTTGATATTCCCTGTCACAATGGTAGCTTAAACAACTATTTATGTTATTCTGAACTTACCACATAAAACAAGCATTTCCATAACATACTAGAATTGTTTTAAGAAGATTATTGCATATGAAACTGCAAATCTATTATATACAACTTCCTATTACTTTTAAATATATAATAAAGTTAACATGTATATATTTTTTTCTTTCCTCCTCTGTTCCCTGGCCAAGAGATGGCTACCATTAGACTCAAATATGTATATGTATACATATATGTATGGGTATATGTGTATGTGCATTTATGTATGGATGCATGCTTGTATGAATATCTGTGTATATTGTCATTATTATTGTTGTTTGTCATTTGTTCTTGAAGAAGACCTTGACATCAGGGAGGCAATGTCATGACTTGTAATAAATTGGATTTAAGTAAGGCAGGACTGTTCAAAGTTACCAGCCTTACCATTTCCTCTAGAGCCATCTGGGTCCAGTGGCAAGATAAACATTAGTAGAACTGGAGATACCTCCCAAATATGTATGTATATGTGTGTGTATGTATGCATGTATGTGTATGTATGTAAAATCATCCTATACACATTTCTATTTATCACTTCTTTCTCTGGACACAGCATCTTCCTTCATAGTTCTTTTGTAATTATTGTGGGTATTTATAATAATCAAAATTACTTTAGTGGCTCAAAGTTGTTCTTAAAACAATATCTCTGTTACTATATACAACATTCTCTTGGATATGCTCATTTCACACTTCATTATTTCATGTAAGTCTTTCCATATTTTTCTAAGATCATCAGGGTCGTTATTTTTCATAGCACAGTAGTATTCCATCATGATTATATACCACAACTTATGTAGCCATTTTCCAATTGCTGGGTATGCCTGCAACTTTCAGTTCTTTACCACCACAAAAAAATACTACTATAAATATTTTTGATCATATAGGTTCTTTTCCCTTTTTCCCTAATCAGCTTTGAAAGCAGAACTAGTGAACTAGTGGTGGTATTTCTGCGTCAAAGGGCATGCACAGTTTTGTAACTGTGGGCGTAATTCCAGATTGTTCACTTGAATTATTATATCAGTTCACAGTTCCACCAACAGTGAATTAGTGTGCCAATTTTTCCATATCCCCTGCAACATTTATTGATTTCTCTTTAAATCATTCTGACCAATCTGCTAAGTGTAAAATGATATCTCAAGGCTTCTTTAATTTGCTTTTCCCTAATCAATAATGATTTAGAGCATTTTATATGATTATTAAATGTTTTGATTTCTTCATTGGCAAACTGCCTTTTTTACATCCTTTGATCATTTATCAATTGGGAAATGACTCGCATTCTTAAAGATTTGACAAAGTTCTTCATATATTTGACATAGGAGAACTTTATCAGAGAAACTGTCTACAAAATTATTTCCCCAATTTTCTGCTTTCATTCTAATCTTGGCTACATTTTTTTTATTTGTATAAAACTTTTTTTAATGTCATCAAAATTGTCTATTTTATACTTTATACTGCTCTCTCTTATCTATTCATATATTGTTCAATTATTCATTCATCTGATAGATAATATATTCCATGTTCTTAATTTTTCTTGTAATATCTCTCTTTATATCCAGTTCATAGATACATTTAGACCTTATCTTGGTAAATGATGTAACAGATTGGTCTACATTCAATTTCTGACAAACTGCTTTCCAGCCTTCCCAACAATTTTTACCAGCTAATGAATTCTCATCCAAAAATTTTAAGTCTCTACACTTGTCAGGCAGAAGGTTACAAGTCATTTTTTGCTGTAAATTGTATGTATACTCTGTTCCATTTATCTAACTTTTTATTTCTTAGTTATTACCAGATAGTATTAACAATCACTACCTTAAAATATATTTTGGGGTTTAGTATAACTAAATCTCTTTTGTTTATATTTTATTAGTTCCTTTGATATTCTTGACCTTTTCTATTCCAAATGAATTTTGTTATAATTATTTTTTCTTATTTAATAAAATATTTTTCATAATTTAATTGGGATGACATTGAATACATAAAGTACTCTAGGTAAGATTGTCATTTTGTTATATTGGCCCTGCCTACCTAGGAACAATTACTATTTCTCCAATTATTTAAAGCTTCTCTTATTTGTATAAATTTTTTAAAAATAATTTTGTTCATATAGTTCCTGGGTTTGTTTTGACAGGTGTACTTCTATGTATTTCCTATTGTTTAGGGTTATTCTAAATGGAGTATCTCCTACTATCACTTCTTGTGGAGTTTTGTTTGTGATATATAGGAATTCTGATGTTTTATATGGGTTTACTTTCTAGTCTGCTATGTTGCTAAAATTTTAATTGTTTCAAATAACTTTTTAGTTGTGTCTTTGAAATTTTGCAAATATAACATTATGTCATCTGAAAAAGAGTTTTATTACCTCATCTCCTATTCTGATTCCACTTCTTTCTCTTCTCTTATTGCGATTGTTAGGATTTCCAATACAATATTGAATATTATTGGTGACAGTGGGCATCCTTGTTTCATGCTTGGAATTACTGGGAATGCTTTTAGCTTTTCCCCATTACAACATAATAGCTCTTTATGGTCAAGTTGTACTTTGTTCATTTTCTCACCCTACTTTTTGCTTTGGAACTGTATTTTAATGTTGGAGTCTTTCCAGCAAAGGGGGATAGGGTGGCAAAATCTCAATCTTCAGGTTTTTCACACTGCTGTTTTCAGAGCTAGTTCTGAGATTTGAGAAGTTTGGGGCATTTCCAAAGTGGTGTGATCTCTGGAGAGGTATGGTCACTTCTCCTGAGCTGCATTCTGACCCATATCAGAGGGGTGCCTGATCCCTTGAGATTATAATAGGTATTCCTCCCCAGCGTCCTTGATCCCTTAGGATGGAAAGTTATACTGACTCTCAAGGATATGTCTGACTCTTAACTGAAAGTGCTTTTCCCTGCCGTTGAACTATGTCACAGAATATTGTGTAGACAATATTGTTGCCAAGCAATAGCTCCTTAGGGTTTTCACTCTCTTGGCTGAAAGTATTCCTTTTTATTCTTGAACTATAACCCAGTAGGTATGGGCAATGGAAGTGCCAAACAGCATATGGTCATGCATTCAGTGCTTCTTCAGGGGAACCCTGTAGCTTTTTTTTCTGATCACTTGTCATGCTCCTTTACTATCTTTGGCTTGAAAGCTCCCAAACCTGTTACTGCTTTTATCACCACCACCTAGTCCCACGCTTAATGTTCCATCATGTCACAGATCTCTCTTTCTGAACTTTTAAGTTGTATTGGATGAGAAGAATGTTTCACTCTGGCCTTTTGTTGGCTCTGCCTCTACTAGATTTGATTTGAGGCATTATTTTAAAGTTGTTAAGAGGGGAAGGTTCAGAGGGTGCAACTGATTACTTTCTCTACTCTGCTATATTGGCTCCATTTCCAATGGGACTTTTAAAGAACCACAAAAAAGTATTTAGCAGGAAGATAGCACAGTTCATAGTGTGCTAGTTCCGAAGACTTATCTTCCTGAGTTCGAATTTGGTCTCAGACATTTACTAGCTGTGTGTCCCTGGGGAAGGCACTTAACCCTTTTTGCCTTAGTGCCTCATCTGTAAAATTATCTGGAGAAGCAAATGAAAACTCCTCCAATATCTTTGCCAAGAAAAGTCCAAATAGAGTCATGAAGAGTTAGATGCGACTGAAAACAACTGAACATAGAAAAGTATTGCTGTTGGTTGCTAGTTGTTTCTGACTTTGAAGGAATAGGATATGTTATATTCCTTAAGGGTTGCTTAAGTAATAACTGAAGAAGACAAAAAAGATTTACTCCTCTCTAATAGAACAATAATCTTGTGCAGCATCAAGAGAAAAAGTGTGTCTAATGTCATTCTGAATATTGACCAATATCCCCTCCAGTTTCTCATCAAAAGCAGTGTGGAACTTTAAATTTAAAAAAAAATTTGAACAGCAATCAAGAAACTCCATGAACTCCACATCATTTGGAGGACTCAGTAAAAGAAATTGTTTATAAACCAGCATTGAATACTTTACAGAGGAGTATGGAAATGCATGGTAACAATGACTGACAAGCAACTATTTTAAAAAGTCTATGGTCTTTGTATGGGTGTTTTTAAAATATATGATTAACTGTTTTTTCCAAACAATGGAACTATTTTCTGTACATAGTTTTGTATGAAATTGGCTCACTCATCATCACTTCTGGTTTTTTCTTTGTTTTGTTGTTGTGTGAAAAGAGGTATCTCTTACTGTGAAATTCAGTTCATTCTCTCAAAATTATGAGGTGAAACTATATAAGCCAAGTTCTACTACTCCAAAGATTTTTATGATGTATGAAAAGATTTATCTTAAACATCGTTTCAAAGACCTGGACTACAATGGCTTAAATACCATTCTACTTAAGAATGGGTTCAGGACAATGTTGCACACACAATAAAAAGTGCCACCTGACTGTTTACCATATTTTTCACAATAAAAGAGCTGGGACTCAAAGACTATGGCTTGGAGCCCTGATAACATTGATATAGGGAAGTGATATCAAACTCAGATAGAAATGTGGGCCACTAAATCATACATAAAGATCCATGCAGTGCTATGTTGACTTAGAAATCCATATGTTAACATTATATTCTATTGTATTTTTATTTATTCTATTAAATACTTCCCAAGTACATTTTATTTTTTTCCATTCCTCTCTTTAGTCCAAAATGTATCACTCCATTACACATTCCATAGCGATACCCCTGAAAAAATCACTAAGATTCCCGCCCACACTTTTTTTTTTTAGCAACAAACATTTATTTTATTTTCCAGTTACATGTAAGGATAGCTTTCAACATTCATTTTCATAAGATTTAGAGTTCCAAATTTTTCTCCCTCCCTTCCTCCCTCCCTTTCCTCCCCCTTTCACAAGATCATAATCAGGTTATTAGTTCTTTCTATAGGGGTACATAGTAAGCTTCCTCATTAGTTTCTTGGGATTGTCTTGGATCATTGCACTGCTGAGAGTAGTTAAGTCATACACAATTGCTCATTGAACAATATTACTGTCACTATGCACAATGTCCTCCCAGCTCTGCTCACTTCACTATACATTGATGCTCATTAGTCTTTCCAGGTTTCTCGGGGATCATCCTGTTTGTCATTTCCTGTAGCACAAGACCATTCCACTACAATCATATAACACAGCTTTTTCCATCATTCCTCAATTGATGGACATTCCCTTGATTCTCAATTCTTAGCCTCCACCAAAAGTTGCTATAAATATTTTTTGTTCAATTTTCCCCTCTTTTCTCTTTTTCATGATTACTATTGTTAACTGTTTCCCTTCCATCCTATTCCCTTTCCCATGATATTTATTCTATTATCCCTCTTCTTTCATCCTATCACTCTTCAAAAGGCATTTGCTTCTGTCTGTCCCCTCCCCCACTCTGACCTTCCTTCTTTTGCCTCTCTCTTTATCCCCTTCCCCTCCTATTTTCCTGAAGGGTTAGAGAGATTACTCCACCCAGTTGAGTGTGTACATTATTCCCTCCTTGAGCCAATTCTATTGAGATTGAGGTCTTTGAGCCAATTCTGATGAGTGTTAGGCTCATTTACTGCCCAGATTAAACAGATTACTCCACCCAGTTGGGTGTGTCTGTTAGTCCCTCCTTGAGGCAGCTCTGATGAGTTTAAGGTATTTGATTCTTTTCTTCCTACCTTCCAAGCCCTTCTTGGTTAGAAGATGATTTCAGCACATTTTTCTGTGAGTTTTGCTGCTCTGGGGAATTTTCCTATGGTGTTATTTGGATGTTTTTTGGAGCAATCCTGTCATGAGTTCGGGAGCTCACTCCCAAGTACATTTTAAACTGGTGTCAAAAAATTCAGAAATGTTGGGTCAGGAATGTCATTTGAATATTTATTGCTTCTTGTATAGGGACTCCTAGAAGAAGGAACCACCTTCAAATATAGTTTGACACCTTCCTTTCAGTTTCTAGTATCAGTAGCCTAAAACACTAAGAGGGTAACTGATCTGCCTAGGGTCACACTATCAGTATGTGTCAGAGGCAGTACTTTTAACTTAATAATAATGGACTATGGACAATGTTGTATGCAGAGTTGCTTATTTTTCAGATAGTCAAAAGCCAGGACATTCATCTCCATCCATTTCTGTTGCAATATGGGAGAGCTCTGGAGGATTCAGTCATGCTAGGCAAATTAAAAACCTAGGTACACAAACCATGGTGATTAAGAACTTTAAAATATATAATATTAATCTTTGGTTCTGTCTCCTTGTTTGTTGTGTTTCCCCAATTAGTATTATTCTCTTCTGATACTGGCTGATAAAATCTTGATGCTGCCTAAACTATAGGATATAATATAATGTTTTTGTGTACAAAGAACTATTCCTTGCCAAAAATTGGGCAATCAAAGGAAATATGAAGAAACAAGAGAGGTAAAAGAAATTCATTAATTTCAATGTATGTCATGTAACCAGTGGAACATTGACCACTGAGGAGTATAGAAATTGATGAGGAAAAAAAAAAAAAACAACAAACAATAGTCACTAGTCAATACACAGTAAGAATAGTCAGTATACAGTAATACCAGTGATCAGAGAATTAGACTTAATAGTCTGAAACATGATGACTTTTTGAACTTTAAAGTGAACAGGCCTTTACGAAACACCTACAAAGTTATAGGCACTGGAGATACAAAGATAAAAATGAAAACAATATATTATGCTCCATGTACTCTAATAGGTAAGAGAACTAAATGAAAGAATAATGCTAGAGGAGAAAACTTTGGGAAAGACTTACCTTATGTAGACACTATTATTTCCTTTAAGTTAAATTCCCTCTTCTCCCTACTGATTTATATCTTTGACCCCTTTCAAGAACTGGTCAAAATGTATCTCCTCCAGGAAGCCTTCCAGTATTTTCATTTGGTTTCTCTAAGCACAAGTATGCCATGAATAGTTTTGTATTCAGTATTATTTTGAATATAAGATCTTATTTGAGAATTGCTTTTAAGATATTCCACATATACATGTTTGGACTTTCTCTTATATCTCACAGGAGCCTGGAATATGAAAGGTTAACAAAAAAAGCAATTTACTGTCCAGTGGAAGTCAGAGAAGCAAGAGCTAGTAAGGAGATGAGGAGATCCAAAAGTAGAAGGCTTTTACTGATCTAGACAGGACCTTTCACCTGTGTCTTGTTCTTGGTTTCTACAACAAGGAAGGAACATAATGATTGCAGACAGAGCCAGAGACCAGGCAAGCAGAGAAAGCAAATCATGAGGATTTGCTCATGACAGGAGAGTGCAAAGTCCCTGAAGGCTGAGAGAAATGTTGGAGCAAGTGAAGTCTGGGTAAAAGGTCAAGGCCATGATCAGCTAGACTGTGGATCTGAACTGTAGAAGAGTCAGAAACTATGGGAAATGACAACTGGCCTGTGAAGCCACACTCCCAGAGTCAGCAGAACCCTTGCTGTAGCACTTTTCCTTTCATTTGAATGGTTTCAACTCGACTGGCGAATATCTGTTTGGCTCCTTGACTTTCCATATAAGGTTACTTAAATGTCTTTCTCTTCTTTTGCATCACTTTCCCTGACTATGTCATGTCTAACCCTACTTCCACTCCCATTGTTCCTCAAATAACAAGTTGTACATGACAGGTAATAAGTGTGTGCGCACTAATCAGCTGACTGACTAGCAAATTTAATGCCTTATTCTCAAAGTAAAAAGAACATGTTTATACTTAAGCTTTTCTGTGATTTCATCAATATGATCACTACTGATTGAAACTTATCTGTGTATTCTCATCTTGTTCATGTCTTCCCAAATGGAGTTCACCCAAAAGCACTAAGGGTTGGTGGTAGGGGGTGGGAACTTCTTCTATATTTCTGTTGACATGTTAAACATAACAACATAACAGTGGAGCATTTGGAATCTACCAGATATCGATTATTCTGACTACAGATTCAGCTCACCTTTTTTGCTTCCTTCTGCCTAACCTTACTCAGTCTGAGATATTTTCATAGGGTATTTGCTACATTCTCTAATTAAACTTTCCCTCATTTTTTCTATGCCTTAGTTCTATAATTTCTTTTATTCCCTTCATAATACAGCATTTCTCAAATGTCTTAGTGAAGCTATAATCTTTAAAAGCTTATGGCTGGGGGAAGCTACATAGTGCAATGGATAAGGCACTGGCCCTGGATTCAGGAGGAACCTGACTTCAAATTCAGACTCAGACACTTGACATGTAATAACGGTGTGACACTGGGCAAGTCACTTAAACCTCATTGCTCCTCCCTCACACACACACACACACACACACACACACACACACACACACACACACACACACAAGTCTATGGCTAAACTAAGATTTTGGGAACCCCTGTGCATTTTCCTCATTGTTCTCCCTTTCAATGTGCTTTCATCTTATTAACCAGCTCAAGAAGCTAGCTTCCAATATCCTGCCCCATCAAGTTCATACTTCATCTAAAATCTGCCTTCATTCTGCTTATCCAAACTCCTACCTTACATGAATGCTTTGTTGATGTCAAGATTGCTTACCGTTTCCATGAAGCCTTTCCAAACTAGCTTCATGTGATCATAAAATTCAAAGCCACAAAGAAGCTTAGAAGACTTCTGATTCAATCATCTTTTTTGTGGGGATGAGGAAATTGCAATCCAAATAAGGCAAGTAACCCTATTTCAGCTTTACAGCAGGGAAGATAGAAGAACCAAAAGGATATACTAATCCTTTAACTTCTTATTCACTGTTCTTTCTAAAACACCATTCTATGACAATGACCTCCACTGATCTTTCCTTTCTCTAGTGACTTATGACAACTAGCACGTGTCAGATCTCACTGTTAGGTTGGGTTTTTTTTTTTGGGGGGGGGCAATGGGGGTTAAGTGACTTGCCCAGGGTCACACAGCTATAAGTGTCAAGTGTCTGAGGCCGGATTTGAACTCAGGTACTCCTGACTCCAGGGCCGGTGCTTTATCCACTGCGCCACCTAGCCGCCCCTCAGGTTGGTTTTTAATGTATTCCCCCTCCCACACTGTTTTTTAATGAGCATGTTTTTCTCACAGTTGAATTGTAACATCTTGAAGGCAAGGGACATCTCTTATGCATCTTTTATTACGTGGGACAGTGCTGGTCACATAAAAGATAGTCAATGACCACTGTTTGATTGGCAAAGTGACTAATTTTCTGTGGTATTTATCATGATCATTACAGATTCACCTATTTTGTTTGGTAAGTTTTCCAGTTGGGGAACTTTCTGTTATACATTTTACTGTTTTGTGTACGTGAATATGTGTATATATATTAGTTAAATGTCTAATTTAATTTACTTACTGCCTTTAAAAAAAACTTTTTATTATTATTATTGTTTCCTTAAGAAAAGGCAACTTTCCACACCATTTTGAATTATGGACTTAGAAATATAACTCTGATGCCAGAATAAAAACACTTTTTCAGAAGTAAAATTTATTTTTGATAAAAAGGTCAACACATATTATATTAGCAGTCATTTCCTAAGACTCCAAAAACAATACAGTAAATGCAGGGAAATCAAATGTGTACATATTTTTGAAAAGCATTTGCCTTCCTTTCTCTATTTAACAATGCAATATTATTTATAAAGCAATGCAAATATTCCCAAATTAATTCACCACAATACACTTAAAAATATGAGAAATTGTTAAATGAGGTGAAAAATGCAAGACATTTTAAAATTAAGCTATTATACCAGTTTTATGCAAATATGAAGATTGCTAACTAAATAATAATTTTAGAAGGTAGCCTTTGAAATGTTCATTTCATTAGCATGAGGTTTCCTACCAAAACCCACATTCACTGTGGTTATTTTGAGACAAACGAGAAAGAAAATATAGAAAATGCACTCTTTTACAGTTTGGCTTTGCTATCAGAGACAGATGAGATCTATCATCAGATTTTGTCATTTTGCTTTTTATATCTGTTTGATTTTTGATTGTTGCTGCCAGAATAAACCCTAATATTGGGTATTTCATATTATGGCTGTTCAGTCTATTTGATGAACAGTTCACCTGCTGAATAAAACAAACAAAATGATTCCTTTGTTCTTGTTGTTATGCTACTTACTTTTATATTTGAAGGTGTCCATTAACCCATCAATATAGTACTTCCTCCATTGGTATAGACTTCAACCCTTCTCTCCTGCCTTCTCTCCTGACACTCATAAATGTAATTTCACCATTTCTTCTTGGGGCTTAATTCAGCAAAATAGGTTGTTTTTAATATATGTCTTAGTTGTTGTTTGTCCCCCTGTTTAGGACCAATGACATCAGGGGGTGATGCCTTAACTGGTGCATGAATTGGTTTTAAGCAAGGCAGAAAAATGAGAAAAATTGTACAAATTTATTCATTTATTAATTCATTCATTTATCTATCTGTTCATCTATTTATTTATTTATCCATTCATTCATTTGTTTGTTTATTTATTTATTTATTTGCTTTATTTGCCACTAGGTAAAAGAGGCCTTTCTTTGCCACATTTCTTACCTAGACTTAATCACTGGGTGGGCATTGCCTCAAGCAAACTGGGACCTAGGAAAGACCTTAGCTTAAAAGGCCAAGGTTTCCCTTGCACTGGGGCCATCTTCAATTGCCCTGACATATATCTTGCCACTGGACACAGATGACTCTAGAGGAGAGAGTAAAGTTGATTATCTTGCAGAACCTTGCCTCACTCAAATCCAATTCATTGCAAGTCATGACATCACCTGGATGCCATGGTCCTCTTGAAGAACAAAGGACAAACAACAATAACTAATATATACATATATATACATACATATATATGTATATATATGTAGCACTAGATTTACTCTATGTGTTGTCCATTCAAAAAGATATCAAAGTCTGAACAATATCTATTCATCCATTTTGTTTTTTCTGGATGGACATTTAGGCCCAAATCTGTGATGTTATTATCAGTCTCATTGAGGAGCCTCTATTAATATCCCCAGGCTTAATGTTCTCAGAACAATATCATACAAAGTCCAGACAATTTGGAAAATACCAATTTGCCTTGGAAGTCCTAAAAAACTGAGCTGAAATTATATAGTAAACCTCTTTATGGTCAAGAAGAAATAGATAATAAACAAAACCATGGGAATACATGCTAGGAGAAAAGATAAAGTGGAATTGCTTGAAAACAAAGACTGTATTTTAGACTTTTTATCCCCCTCTGACATGCAACACAGAGCTATGCCCATAATAATTACTCAACAACTATTCACTGACTAATGACTAGCTGGTTGAGTCAGACAGTAGATCTTCTGTGTCTTAAACACCTGGGAAAAAGAAAATAGTGCTTTGGTCAAATAATTATGGTACAACAATGAGCTTCTCTCTGGTTCATCACTACATATTGTGCCCTTACCCAAGAATTCACCTTGCCAAAATACTTTGATGTTTATAAGTAAGAACTAATAAATTATTGTCTTCTTTGTATCTGCCACAATGTCTAGAACAATATATCATCCATGGTGAGAGTTAGAAAGGGATTGTTTAATGGATAAAATGCATCCTTATGACTCAAAAACAAAGTCATATAGTGGCTGAAATTTATGTAGCACCACAAGGATTTTTTTGGTTTGCTTTGTTTTTATAAATAAGCTTTCATTAAGCACCCACTATGACCCAGGCAATATGCTAAGTACTTTACAAATATTATCTCATTTACCACTTACAATACCCTTATGAAATAGATCCTATATCTATTATTTTCCAATTTTTGTAGATGATGAAACTGAGATCAGTCAACAACCATTTCTTAAGTACTTACTATGTGCAAGGCACTTTTCTAACTGAGCCTCATAGAGGTTCAACAACTTGTCCATTACATACATAGTTAGCAACTTTTATGGGATGCTTACAAACTCAAGTCTTACTGATTATATTTTCCTTCTCTGTGTCATTAGCTGTATGAATTTCTGGTTTAATATGTAAACAAAACAGATCTTCTGGAAGGAATGGGGGCATAACATTAGATGTCAAGGAGGTATTCCTGTGTATTCATGAACTCAGAGGACATTACATAAAAAAATGTTCATAGTCTTTTTTGAAGTTCTCATAGTTTTATTATAATTACTATGGGATGGGGCAGCTAGGTGGTGCAGTGGATAAAACACTGGCCCTGAATTCAGGAGGACCTGAGTTCAAATCCAGCCTCAGACACTTGACACTTACTAGCTGTGTGACCCTGGGCAAGTCATTTAACCCTCATTGCCCTGCAAAAGAGAAAAAAAAGAATAATTACTATTGGAAACAACTGATTTCTGAGACATGAGATGACACGCCAATGTATTCATCCACCTTATTTCTCCTACCAGCTGATACAGTTTTATCATTCTATTTCCCTGGCCATTAAGCTATTATCTTCACTTAGGTGTGATATTTAAGTTATTTATCAGACAGAATCAGACAAAACACAGGCACACAAGTTAAAAGGACACATGACACTAAGAAACATGATATTAATTTATCTGTTAAAATCTATCCACCTTGTTTTCTTTTTTAGCAAGTCTATGTTCTCAAAATTATTTCTTCTACTTCCCTAAAAGATGGGCTTGCCCTTCTTTTTTTTTTTTTTTTTTAGTGAGGCAATTGGGGTTAAGTGACTTGCCCAGGGTCACACAGCTAGTGTTAAAGTGTTAAATTTCTGAGGCCGGATTTGAACTCAGGTACTCCTGACTCCAGGGCCGGTGCTCTATCCACTGCGCCACCTAGCTGCCCCAGCTTGCTCTTCTTAATAGCCATTTCCCCCGTTGTTAGTCCTTCTTATTCTATCCTATTTCATCTGTAGTACATGATCGTTGGTAGAGATAACAAACAAAATAATAATTGAATAGCTCTAACATCCATTCATTGTCCATTATAATTAATTTCCACATCTCTGACTTGAAGTCATCCTTCTATCCATTTTCTGTCTTTAAAGTCACAATTCTTACAGGTCTTTGCCACTTTTATTTATTAGTCCTCATACCTAAATCTCATTACTTAAGAAAACAAAACAAAACAAAAACATCCCATTTTTACAGTTTTAATTATCCTGCTAAATCTAAGCTTGGAAAAGATCTCTTCATTGAGTACATGAAAGGTCACATCACATGTTCTGCCTAAAAGGACCTACAGTCTTCTGAGGTCATTACAAGAGAGAGGGTATGAAAGGATATTATCCTTTCTCTGCCCCTGAGTGGGAGAAAATAGTTCTTATTAATTCCATCAACTTATTTTCTTCCCTATAAATCTCTAGTTTTTCCTAGAATGAAAAGGAGCTGAAGTTTAACTTTCATGCATTTCAATTTAAGTAGGTATATTATTATTATTTTTTTTTGCGGGGCAATGGGGGTTAAGTGACTTGCCCAGGGTAACACAGCTAGTAAGTGTCAAGTGTCTGAGACTGGATTTGAACTCAGGAACTCCTGAATCCAGGGCCGGTGCTTTATCCACTGTGCCACCTAGCTGCCCCAAAGTAGGTATATTATTAAATGACATACTTTTGAGGTGTTTTTGTTATAAAACCAGTTGAAATGAAAGAAAATTTTCCTCATCTTCCACCACAAACCACTTCTTCATTACAATAACACTGATGAATGGCTTCTAAAACTTCTACTTTGACTATATCTACCCCCCCTCATGGATGTCTCACTAAAACTTGGAAAAAATAAATAAGAGTTTATTCATAGCCAGTCTAGATATGTGAATATCTAATAAATAAAATGCCAGTAATTTCTATTAAAAGTTCTATAAATTGAACTAGTAAATCAATCAGGTAAGTCAGAAAGAGTGCTTTCTTATAAACAATACATATAAATAATCATAATTCATTCATTCTTTTATTCAAGAAATTCCTTTGAACATCCTGCTATTTAGAGAACACTTTGCTTGGTACATGAGGAGATATTGTGATCAAAGCTTTTATTACATAATCATCAGACCATTGTCTATTCTAATGCTTCTTAAACTTTTTCCACTGGTGACCCCTTTTAACCCAAGAAATTTGTAAATGACCCTGAGTATATAGGTACATAAAATAGGTATACATAACCTTTTACTAGTGCTAGCCCTGGATTCAGGAGGATGAGTTCAAATCCGGCCTCAGACACTTGACACTTATTAGCTGTGTGACCCTAGGCAAGTCACTTAACCCCAATTGCCTCACCAAAAATATAATAATAATAAAAAATAACCTTTTACTAATGCCAAATTTTTGTGATCCCCCAATTCAGTTATGTGACCCCATATGGGGACACACTCCACAGTTTAAGAAGCTTTTGGTCTATTCAACCTAAGATTACTTCTCTGTTAGTGGAAAGAAGGAAGATATTATAGAAGAGTATAATTGTCACTTTAAATGTTCCCAATATGCCCCCTAGAATGACCTAGTTACCCCAAAAGCTTATTGGGGGGCAACTGGTGACACAGTGGATAGAACACCGGCCCTGGAGTCAGGAGGACCTGAGTTCAAACCCAGCCTCCAACACTTAACACTTACTAGCTGTGTGACCCTGGGCAAATCACTTAGGCCCAATTTCCTCACAAAAAAAGCTTATTGGGATTATGCCATTCAAAACTCATCCTATTATATTTTTGTTTCTTTTTGATTGTTTGTTTCATTTTATTTATTTTAAACTTATATGCAAAATGAGGAATGAAAAGAAATCCCCATGTATACAGCAGAACATAACCAAAGATTCAATATAAAACAACTTTCCATTTCAAGAAAACCTATATAATAAAAATACTTCATATTGTCTTCAAAGCTTTTCCCCTTTTCTTTGCTTCTTTGTAGGTGAACTTCTTTATTTTTCCCTACCCTAAAGAAGGCTACAATTAAGGATCTCTATATATGTATGTATATACACATATGCACTCATACATTCAAATATACATTCAAGACTGTACTATGCTTATTTCTGCTTATCATCTGTTTCTTTGAAGGTAGATAGCATCTTCCTTCATAAGTCCAAATTTTTCCATGTTTTCCTAAATTAACCAGATCACTATTTCCTATACTATAGCAATATTCCAACCCAATTCTATCCTAAGAGATTATCTATGAGAGTTTTTTCATTCTATTATTTTTGAGATATATCTATTTTCAGTTTGTATTCCTATGATGAGACTATTCCTTGAAAAATGAATTTAATTTTTTCTATTATATACATACATACACACCCTCATAAAAATATGTGTGTATGTATATATGATGTATGTGTGCATATGAATATCTATGTATATTTATATGCATATGTATATACACATATTTGTAGTTACATATGTATATATATATAATATTTTATCATCTATTAATTCTCATTTATTTCGTTCAACAAACATTTATTAAATACTTACTGTGCATAGCATTGTGACCTGGCAGAGAGAAGACATAGTTCCTCCTGCCATAGAATTTCCAATCTAATTAATAAGATTGAAAACAATAATTCAAAACATTTCCAATTCATTTCCTTAAGAAATTAGATTGACCCTCAAAAGAATAGTTTTTCATATTAATATTACACACTGTGTCAGGAATTGAGCATTCTAATATCCTTGATTACCTCAAGTATTCTATTGTACCTTTCAATAGCAAAATAGCATTTTTCAGAAAAAAAGAAAAAAAAAAACAACCCGTGAATGTTTAATCTGCCCAAGCAAGTATAAATAAATTGGCAACAATCTTAACTCTTCAATATCCTCCTCACTTTCCCAATCCAATAGAATCCATATGGACATTTGTTCTGAATATACTGGTCCATAACTATGAAATACAAGTGCTACTTAATTATTATTTGTGTCTATTTAAATGAGGTTGTATGTTCACTCACAAACCATTATTTCTCTTTTGGCTTTCAGAAGATGATGTCGTTGTTTTTTTGTTTGTTTATAGCAAAAATATAATAAGAAAAAGGACATAATAGTCAAATGCATCATCATCAAAGAATATCAGTATAGGCTATAGCTTTGCTCCCTTCTACCCAAAACAGAGATGTATGAATATGGAGAAAGCAGTAATATTCACAATTGCTGAGAGGTTGCATCAGATAGTTGGTAGAGAGCTTGACTCAGAGCTAGGAAGACTTGGGTTCAAGTCTCACTTCTGAAATATACTGTCTCTAAGACCATGGGCAAGCCATGGAAATTTCCAATTATCTCTCAGCAACACCCGAATATCATATGTTGAAGAGAACAGGTTAAACTGTATTAGAAAAAATTTACTCCTCTAGGAAATACTGATATCAATGAGATTACAGGTCTTATCCTTATCCCTAATAATAGTTGTCTCATTTGCAGATATAGCCATGGAATATCAGTTACTTTTATATGAGACTATATATATCATTTCTTCAAGAGAAAAATTTTAAAAAATACATAGTAAATGGCCACGTGAGTTTTCTATTATCTGTACTCATAGGAGAATCAGATAATTTAAAACTTACTAGTATTTTTCTTTTGAATTACATTTAGGAAAACACAATGTTTTAGTAACAATAAAGAAAACTAAGAAGTACTCATTCATGAAGAGCTAGAAAATTATACATAATTTATCTTACTTCCTTACTGAAATCTCCATTTTTCAGATTTATTTGTGCACTGAGCATGAACTGAATCACCTAAACTTGATGGCTGCAAGCTTTCCACCCAGGTTCTATTGTATCTGCAAGTCATCTTTTTTCTGAAGTCTGTGAGTTAACAAAATATTTTGTTTTAATAAGGTTCCTAATCTTTATATATACTCTAATAGGAATCTGGAAGTACAAGGTTTTTTGTAGTTTAGATTATTGTTGTTATAATTGTTATTGCTATTCTTGTTTCATAACTAGAATTTTATCTCTACAAGAAAATCCTGCACCAGGAATGACAACAGATCTATAAACTATAGCCTGGAGATAGCTGCCTCAGGCACTGAATGACATGCCTTTGGTCACACAGTTCACATGGGGTATAGTTCATTCATTCATTCTTTTTTTTTGGGGGGGGTGAGGCAATTGGGGTTAAGTGACTTGCCCAGGGTCACACAGCTAGTAATTGTCAAGTGTCTGAGCCAGATTTGAACTCAGGTCCTCCTGAATCCAGGGCCAGTGCTTTATTACTGTGCCACCTAGCTGCTCCTATTCACTATTTTTTGAACATGATAAAGACATCGTGGTACCATGTCTTGACTTTTACATGAATTGAATTTAAATAAGTCAGAGTTGCACAAAGTCATCAACCTCACCCTCTTCTCCAGAATCATCAAAGTCCAGTGGCAAATCAAAAGTTAAAATGAATGGTGATGACACAGTATGACCTTGATGTCTTAAATGTCTGGCCAAGCTCTCAGCATCCAGCAGTGCCTGCTTCAGCAGTATTTATGGCTGTTGGGACAAATTGTTCTCATCCACACACCAGTTCCATCAGGACAAGTGTTAACATTCCTGGGGTAGACATCCTCCTGACTCACAAATGGATTTAAGGTCCACCATTTAACCTCAATATGCTTTAGCACATGTACCCAGATGGTTTTTACCAGGATGTGGCTATTGCACATGCTACAACTTCTTGGAGCCACATGTGAGAAAATAATTATTAATAAAGGATTTCTCGGGGATATCCAGAAATCATTTTCAGTCCAATTCTTGAGGAATTTCAGCAAATCTTGTTTGAGACAAACCCAAGGGAACAAAAGAAATGGAGATAGACTTGTTTTGTCTAGCTCAGTGAAGAACCACACCTAGATACTGGACTTCACCTGTGTCTTCAGTGAGGGTCTTTGAATATTCTTCCTTAATTTTATCTGTAGAGTTCAAAACATGTTAGTCAATGTAATTGAATGCTGCAAACCAATTAGACTTTTTAAAATCTTTTCTTTAATCGTAAAAGTATTTTACTATTTTCCAGTTACATGTAAAGATAGTTTTCAACATTTGTTTTCATAAGATTTTTAGTTCCAAATTTTTCTCCCTCCTTCCCTTCCCTCTTCCTTCCCCAAGACAGGAAGCAATCTGATATAGATTATATATGTACAATCATATTAAACATATTTCTGCATTAGGCATGTTGTAAAAGAAGAATCAGAACAAAAGGGAAAAACCTCAAAAAACAGAAACAAAAGTAGAAATAGTATGGTTCAATCTGCATTCAAAATCCATAGTCCTTTTTCCAGGATGTGGAGAACATTTTCCATCATGACGTCTTTGGAATCGTCTTTAACCAATTAGCTTTGATCAACGTCTCATGACCCACCTGTATCAAAAGAGGATAAAACCAGGGGCAGCTAGGTGGCTCAGTGGATAGAGCACCGGCCCTAGAGTCAGGAGGACCTGAGTTCAAATCTGGACTCAGACACTTAACACTTACTAGTTGTGTGACCCTGGGCAAGTCACTTAACCCCAATTGCCTCACGAAAAAAAAAAAAAAAAGGATAAAACCCCTGCCCATGACAGGGCCTCGCTCTCTTGGCTTGCTCTCTGGGTGCTCACTCTTCCTCTTAGGAAGTGTAGGTTTTGTAGGTGTTCTGAACTCTCTTTGAGACCACATGCTATTTCTCTGAGAGACAGCATGATCTGGGCTTTTCTCCTGCTCATGGTAACTTCCACCCAGTCAATTACTTACTGGTATATATGTGTGTGTATGTATGTAATATTAATTAATAATAAATGCTTACTTCTAAAACGGGAGCAATAGCAATTCAATTTATAAAATTCAGTAATTGAAATTAATTACAAAATACACTTTTAGCCATAATTTTAAAAAATACACACAGGTGAAAGCTAGATGATAGATGAACACCAGAAGTGAATGAGCATCCCTGAAAAGGCAGGAGCCAGTCTGCACAACAGAGGTGGGTACGCTAGTCTTCCATGAATACCTGATGCACTTTAAAGACATTTCTTCCTGAATACAAGGGCAAGGATGGTCCTCCATGAACCTGTATGCTACCTTTGAAGATTACCTACCTTCAGATAATTTAAAGTTAACTATCTGTTATGTAATTGTCCAATACATGTTAGGTAACTTTAGGACTTATGTTATATATCTTTCTCAGTAGTCCAGAACTGCAGGAACAGAAAGAATCAAGGTTTCTCACACACTTAATTAGTAGTGGATGTAGCAAAGGAAAATCAATGTGACATCATTTCTGGCCAACTAAAGCATTTACCTTCCTAGCAAAAAGCAAAAGACCTCAAAGTAGTGATGTGGGAAAATCAACTTGTTAAAACCAAAGTAAACGTGAAATGGTCATCAGCAGGAAAATATATTAACATAATAATCATTTCCCACATTCAACCCATTGTTCCTGTGTTAGTGTTCTGATTGCATTTTTTCATTCGTTTTTTTTACTGAATTGAAAAATTAACTAAGTCCAGAATTTATTTTAAACACTTTTAACAAGCTGTGGGAAGACAATAACAGTTCAGTAAATAATTTTTACTAAATTTCCCACTAAGTAGAAAATCATTAATTTCACCTAATTACTAATCTCAACTTTGACAGTAAGAAGTACTGAAATAATATATAAATCATTCAAAACCCCTTTCTTTGTGAAGAATGATAAAGTTAATCAATGTAACACATGGAAGAAACAGATCTAATAACAAATAATTACAAAATCATTTATAATGTAATTCAATGTGAGATTGAGAATTACAGAATACTTCTTGTAAATAGAAAAACAAAACAATGTAAAGAAATGAAACTTTTGTTGGTTTCTATAAAGCAGATGATACTTTATTCATATTAAATAGTTTTAATCATATTCTGAATTCTTTTATACTTTTTTAAAAGGTCTGCAAAGTCCTAAAACTTTTAAATATTTAATATTATTAGTCAGTAATTTTCATCATGGGATTCCTGAAGGTATTAGGCATTCAATGACATTGGAAATGTGTTGTACTGCGTTTTCTGAATAATTACTATTTTGCTAGGTGACAAATATAGGTAAACACTTCTGTGATGAATACTGGTTTCCACTACCTGTGGAATAACAATTAGAAGAATTAATTTCCCCATTTTCAAAAATTATATACACTAAAAATGGGTTTTATGGAAAATTATGGGGCATTGTGTATTTATTCATACCATGATATCTTATGTCCTTGATGCTGCCTCAGGAAATCTCTAAGACTCTCTGAAATTACTTTATGAATTATTAAATGAATCTTTTGTTATTTTTGTTTTACATATTTAACAAACATTTATTACATACCTAATTATGGGTTGGACATAAGCATTGTGGATTAATAAGACAAATAATAATAATAATAATACCTTCAAGTAGCTTACTTTCTATTTAGAAGAGCAATAAAGAGTACAAGATAAGTAAATAAGTGCATAGGAAAATAAATAAAAATTGAATGCAAAGTAAATCTATACACATATACCACTATGTGTATGTGTATGTATATGTGTTTATATATAGATATGATGTATGGCTATATACATGCATGCATGTATGTATGCATATAAATGTATGTTTTTTTCAGTCATGTTAGACTCTTTTTGACACTATTTGGGGATTTCTTGGCAAAGATACTGGAATGCTTTGTCATTTCCCTTTCCAGCTTATTTTACAAATGAGGAACTGAGATAAACAAGGTTAAGTGACTTACCCAGGATCACACAGCTAGTAAGTGTCTGCAACCAGATTTGAATTTAGGAAGATGAGTCTTCCTGACTCCAAAACTGGCATTCTATCCATTGTGCCAACTAGCCGCACATGTATGTATGTATGCACACACATGTATTACATATTATATATGTGTAAATAGTGTGTGTATATATAGAATATTTTATATGTATGAGAAGGGAGGAATATTAAATACCTGAGGAAAAAAAGAAAAGGTCTCCTATAGGAATTAGCACCAAAATTTAGTCTTTAAGGGACCAAGGGATTTGAAAGGTGATGTTGAAAATGCAAAGCCTCCCAAGCTTAGAAGAGAGCCTGAGCAAAGGCAAGGAGGGGTCGAATAGAAAGTGGTGTATTCTCAACAGCACTTGGGTCATTTTGGCTCAGATGTAGACAGGGTATGAGAGAGTATTGTTAAATAAATCTGCAAAAATAGATCTGTGGATTTATTGCCTAAATTCATCAGCTACATTTAGTTTCTCTAGTCATAAATGCCAATGACATTTGGGGAACAATTTTTAGTGTTTTCAGTCAAACACTAAAACAAAGATTTAGGGAGAGGATGGAACCCAGTTGTTCCCACCTCTGAGATTCAAAGAAAAGAAATAAATAAAATGGAAAATATAAAATATATAAAATATAAACAAAATTTAAAACCTGGATATATTTTACATCTCAAAAAAACTAGAATTAGAGGACATATTAAAAGAGGATTTAGTCCAAAATCTTCATTTTATATATGGAGAGAATTTGTCATATGCCAAGGATCATATAACTCATTAACAAAGACTGAAGACCATGACTTCCATTATGTTGCCTTGATTTTCACTCTTCAAAGAAGTATATGACTTTTTTTCCTGCCCCAAACAGACTATTACAAGTGAGTTCTTTATAAATATCACCAATGATTTTCATCAGTTTTCCTTATGTTCAATCTTACTTTCTCAAAAGTACATAATGAAGCCATAGAGAGATTTTAAATTTCTTGGTGTCATCTATAATTCTTTGATTTCTAATCTAGTGGCTGTATGTCAACACCTTTAAAAATTAAATGAGGAACACTGCCTAACATGATAAATGTAGAAACAGGATGGCAAGGCAAAAGAAAAATGTCATTGAGAGGGCAACTAGAAAATGTTAACGGATGGATTGTTTTCTTCAGCAGGCAAACAGCCAAGTTTAATAACATATATTCATTTCAAAGCCATTTAATTGAGACAAATCAGAGAAGTAGCCATTCCTAGAACAGTATTTTCCCCATAAAGAAAACTTTGTTGTGGTGGTGGTGGTTCATTTGTTTCAGTCATGTCCAACCCCCCAGTTAGGGTTTTCTTGGCAAAAATACTGGAGTGGTTTTCCATTTTCTTCTCCAGCTCATTTTACAGATAAAGAAACTGAGACAAACAGAGTTAAGTGACTTGCCCAGGGTCACATAGCTCTATCTGAGGACAGATTTGAATTTAGTTCTTGGTGCTCTCTCTACTGTGACACCTAGCTGCCCAAAGGAAATTTTAAATGGACCTTTAAAATAGTCCTTTCCTTTTGTGCTTTCCCCATTTATAGTTGTCTATTTTTGTCATCTGCTTAAATTGTGGATGGATATGACTTAACTGTGAAAAATGTGTCTTCATATTTAGAATTTCTGATAAGGCCTACATTATTAATAATCATTAATGAAGCTTACATTATTAATAGTTATAGGGCTTAAGCCCTAATTTAATTCCTTTTTATAGCAATTATATCTAGGTTTTTTTCTCAGCATTTATTAGGAAACTAATTATTTTTATTAACTAAAACATCCATAAATGAGGGTAGAATGGAGAAAGGGAAGAGGATAGCCATTCATTAAGAGCCTATTCTGTGTTAATGTACACTACGTAAATTACTGTGCTAAGTGTAATACAAATGTTATTGAAAATGATTCTCCTAACAACTCTGGGAAATGGGTGTTATTATTATCCCCATTTTATAGTTGTGTAACCTAAGACTCAGAGAGGTTAAATGATTTGCCCTAGGTCATGGAGCTAGTATGTATTTGGGGCTAGATTTGAACTCAATTCTTCTTGACTGTAGGTGCATGGTTCTACTCATAGCTATCTGTGGTACCTAAAGGTCCTACCTCGAACTTAGCAATGTCCAGATTTTCTCCAACTTCTAAATTATAAGAGCTTTATACCATGAATAAATCACTTAAACTTCTAGATGATGAAAGAGAGAAAGAGAGAGAAAGAGAGAGAGAGAGAGAGAGAGAGAGAGAGAGAGAGAGAGAGAGAGAGAGAGAGAGAGAGAGAGAAGGATGGAGGGAAGGAGGAAGGAAGGAAGGAAGGAAGGAAGGAAGGAAGGAAGGAAGGAAGGAAGGAAGGAAGGAAGGAAGGAAGGGAGGGAGGGAGGGAGGGAGGCAGGCAGGCAGGCAGGCAGGCAGGCAGGCAGGCAGGCAGGCAGGAAGGAAGGAAGGAAGGAAGGAAGGAAGGAAGGAAGGAAGGAAGGAAGGAAGGAAGGAAGGAAAAAGAAAGACAAAAAAAAAAAGGAGGCAGGGAGGAAGGAAGGAACCTATTAAGCCCTTACTATTTGCTAGGCACTGGGGATACAAATACAAGCAAGCAAGTTAATTCTTACCCTAAAGGAGTTTCTATTCTAGTAGGAGAAGACAACACATAAAGTGTGTGTGGGAGGGGGGGAGGGAGAAAGTAGGAGGGGAAAAGGAGAAAAGTAGGGAAGCATGCTGCCAATACAACATGGAAAAAGTAGGGAAGTAGCTAGGGGGTCTGAGTCCTAGAAAAATAAGGCAAAACCACACCTATCATTAAAGGACTCAGGGACCATGTCTAAATTCCAGGGGATTAGGAGATAGAGGTGGTTTTCTCCCCATCAGAGACGGCTATGCACAGAGCATGAAAATAAACAGTTGCAGACAACTCTTTAAAATTTCAAGTGACAGACACGATTGTCATCTGAATCAATGGAGGGAATTTCCATTGAACACACACACACATAAACATACACACACACGCATCTTTTTTTCAAAGTTCAACCTCCCCACAACAAACATCACCACCACACCACACAGCCTGTCTCACACTGAATATGAGCCATCTCCTGAGAATACATGACAAAAACTATACTGTGAGGGTTTCAAAGTTTCCTAAGAATGCATTAGTTCAAGTTTTCCCAATCTTCCACTAACTTTTTTCATTATATCAGTTATGTCTGGTTTTTTTTTTTCCTTTTTTTCAGGGCAATGTGGGTTAAGTGACTTGCCCAGGTTCACAGCTAGTAAGTGTCAAGTGTCTGAGGCCGGATTTGAACTCAGGTCATCCTGAAACCAGGGCGGGTGCTTTATCCATTGCACCACCTACCTTCTCCAGTTATCTCTGTTTTTCCCTCTTTGATCCATGACCCAATACATATCAGACCTTCAGAATATAGTAAAAGATAATTTAAAGAGATGTTGTGGATAAAATATGTATCATCTAATTAACAACCATTTAGTAATGGAGCTAGCAAGCATAGAACCTCAGTTAGAACCTAGAAAACAAAACATACAATTTTGGCAGGTGCCTAACTCAAAGCCTTTTCAACTTGGCCCAAACTATCAGGCCTGGGGTGCTGCTGGCATAGGTTCTGAGGATCCAGGGTCTTCAACATGCCAAGATGAGGCATCGGAGTAGGAGTTTAGTGGAAGCTGACTATTTTAAAGTATAAAGTTATCTTTCTATTTTTAAATATAAGCATTAGTAACAAAATAGAAATAATAAATATCGCATTACAAATATATCTTTCAAGGAATTCTAACAAAGCAAAATTCATTCTCCAGAATGGAGAATTTATCATATATGTGGTCATCCCCAAGAGAAGAACACTGCAAAATTAATTCCAAGGCAAGCTGGCCTAGCTTTTACAGATACAGCGAGGGATTTTCAATGACTTCAGCAGGATGTAGATATGCACTATCAGAGGAAGTTAATTTTGCACCATCTTCCCAATTCACCACTGGGGTCTAGTTGCCAATAGTCTAAAATCTATGTTTATATGATTACAAAGAAATTAGGATGCACTAGATTTATAAATTATGGTTGCATATTGACTCATATTTTTAGTTTCCATTTTATTCTTATTTTCCCTCAGCACATTTTACAACAACAAAAATGTGTAGAGAGAATTTCGAATTAAAATGATCATGCTAAAATGCATGTATTAGCTGCCAAACTGAAACTGCAGTAAGCTTTTTGTATTCCTTATATTCTAGTTTTGAATCATCTCTGTTGAAATGGAGTATACCAAACTGTCCTTGTTATTTACAGAGATACATCAGAAGTCCCTTTTCTCTACCTCCCTCCAAGTTGATACCCATACCAAGAGCCAAGAAACAGTAGTCTTCACTTCCACACATTTGAGGGCAATATAGATTTTGCAAAATTGAATGTCAGCAATGAAATACTAGGCTAAGTTGGGAACAATTGGCACTAGCTGGTAAATGGTCTCTGGCTCTGAGCAAAGGCTTTGCAAGAAAATGAGTGAGTTGTCTACTGTGTTCTAAAATAGAACTCTTACTAATGCACTCAGGTACACTTAGAATGTCAACCCATTTCTGTGAATGGTGCAGAAGAAATTGCTAAGAGTACCTTTAATGTTTATGGAGGAGGAAAAACTCTCCTTGATGTAGCACAAGAATCAATATTCTCATTGAAAATAATTCCAGGTAATTCCAATGAGTAATTGTAAAGTCTTGCTCATTCAGAATTAATGAAGGAGAGTCTTTAGAATTTTTTAACATGATTTTTTTTTAGTGAAAAATAGTTATCATTCAATTTTCTTTGCTTAAAAATCAATCTATTTGAAAGGCTCCATTAAAAAATGTACTATATTAGTGTGCCAGGAAAGCATAGCAAAAATATCGATGAATAATAATATGCATTTTCCAGCTTTTGTTTACCTGATTTAAAATTTTTTTTATTTTGTGCTTCCTCTTTGTCTTCTTCATTAGGAGCTAGGTTTTTATTTCCTTGATATTTTCTGCTGTTCATACTTGCTAAAGTGCTCTTGTCAACAGTTCAGCAGTTGAATGAGGGAGGCAAAGTGTTAGTTAATAGTGTGAAAGTCTGGTGTGCTGTCAGAAAAGGGCAGGCCATTAGCTTGTGAATTTCTTCTTCCAGTGTTCTCTAGCTCACAAACTGGCAGAACAAATCACACTGACAAGTTACTATTAATGTTACAAATGGCATATGAATTTATTCAGCTTTGTAATTAAGCCTTACACATAGCCACAAAAGAAAAAAAATCCATGTATAGGACTGAGTAATCGCATCTATCTAATGTCTGAGGGGATGGAGACTAGCAAAATCAAAGGCCCTGCCAGAGAAAACATGAATATTGTTTGCTGAAGCTTACTTTGGGGGGAAAAATACACACGAGAAACAGAATCCAAAATCCCAGGTCAATCGATGTCAATTTTAATCATCCTGATTGTTTTAGAAACTGGGAACAATCAGAGTAAATTATGATGCAGCTATAATACATCTAAGTCATAGCTTCAGGGCAAACAGTGTGTGAGAGAATGTGGAGGTTCATGACCCTTGCATCACAATTGAGCTACACTAAAATTGCATGATAAGTAATCATGGAAAATGGCAAATATTATGTAATGACAGGGTAATTACATGCTATTGTTCTGTCTTTCAAACCACAACATTATCATTAGCCTTCATGGGTATATGGAATTTATTCCAAGTGTTGTTAGGAACTTCTAACCATCTGTGGCATATGTAATTTTGGTGTCATTGTATAGCACTTAGGTACCAAATACTAAGTCGTTGGGGGATAATTCTGAACTCCTGTTTATACAATGTGAGAAAGATGTTTTGAGATGGAATGAGATGTTCCATACAATTGCTAACAGTGTGTCATAATAACAGTGTGTTCCAGCATTTAAACATTGAGGTGAAAAATATTGGGGGTAGGGACAGTGTGTACCATTACGGCAGGAATTTCCCCTGCTGTTTTTGTTTTTATTTTTAACTTTGTAGATATTCTGTGTAATTGGTTTGTGAAGATTGAAAATGTTCAATCTTGACCCCTTCATCCTTTTAGTCCTGTTTCTTATGTATTCTACTTAATAGGTTAGACTTGCCTGATCATCAGAGAATAGGAAGCTTCTATTTTTTTTCAAGTGGCATTTGAAGGATATCATGGACTTTTTTTTTTTTTTTTTTTTTTTTTTAGTGAGGCAATTGGGGTTAAGTGACTTGCCCAGGGTCACATAGCTAGTAAGTGTTAAGTGTCTGAGGCCGGATTTGAACTCAGGTCCTCCTGACTCCAGGGCCGGTGCTCTATCCACTGCGCCATCTAGCTGCCCCTATCATGGACTTTTAACCAGATTTATTCAGATTTTAGTTGCTACAAAATTCCAAGACATGCGTGCTGTGAGATTTCATGGTAAGTTGGACCAGAATCAATTTCATTTTAGTTCTACTCCTGGCATTAACGCTAATGATCAGTATGATGTTGAACAAATCTCTTTACCTAACTGGGACCACGCATCTTTGCATTGATAGCATTAGAATGCATAATCTCCCCAATATTTCGTAGATATAAAGTCAGTTCAGTTTATTGGATAATTGTTATGTACATATATGCAGTGTGCTAAGAACTAGAAAATTTCATTCTTTTATACTAGAGCAATCTGGCAAAATAGCCAGAGAACTGGACTCTGAACCAGGAAGACCTAGCATCAGATCCATTCTCTGGCCCATACTTGTTATGGAAACCTGGACATCTCAGCCTCCCAGTGCTCTATGAAATTCTCTAAGAGTACATGCTATAGTGAAGTTGCTGACCTGCCTTTTCAGAGGGAATTTCTTGAACTGAGAGTTCCTTTTCCAATGAAATCACAGGATCACTTCCTCTATCCTTTTCTAACTTGAGACATTTTAGTCACCCCAGTTGTCAATCTAGTGACTCATCGAATGAATCATTCAGACCCCCATCATTTTTATGTGGACTATTTGCTCATTTACCTTACTTCCGTCTTCCTGTTTCTCCTTTTCATAGTTGCCAAGATAGTGTTTCTAATGCAAAGGCAAGAACAGTTAATTCCTCTTCTCAAAAACATTCATTGACTCCAAGTGTTGTATTAGATTAAAATATAAACCAATGCTAGATTTGTAAGGGGCTAAAATTCTAGCTAGACTATCTAAAATCTAATGAGTGGTCATCAATAAATTATAAGCTTTAGCAAGAGTATTTAAGTGTTTAAGTATTTATTAAAGAGCATTAGGATCAGAACGAAAGAAAAAAATCTAACTATTTCTAAGAGACCCCATTATTCAACCCACCATGGCAAGGTCAGGAACCAAAAGACCCAGAATCCCTCCACCAGCGTCCACTTCCTATTTCGTGTCCTCCTCCCAGAAATGGGAGGCTCCTCAAGTTGATTGGCTGGTAGCCTTGAAATACAGTACCCACGAGTAAATGTCACTTCCTGACACCAAAGAAAAGCCGCATGGCCTTGTCCTCAGAGGCCTTCTCCTCATGGTGGAGCTTTTCTATAGTAAGTCTCCAGCAGGTGGCATCATTCCAATCATTACAGATTTGAGGGGGCAGAGCCAAGATGGCGGAGGAAAGACATGAAATGCATAGAGCTCCTGATACAATTACCCAAAAAACAGCAATAAAAGAATGCTTGGAGAAGAAAAACCCACAAAAATATGGGCTGAGATTATTTTCCAGCCATAGACAGATTAAAGGGAGCCATGCTGAGCTATCAGTAAAGTTCAACCCTGTGATTGTGCCAACAGAAACCTGAGGCATGATGCAGCAGAGGAACTTAACCCCTGAGCCTCCAAATCAACTGCAGCACCAGCTTCTTCTGGAACTAAGTTTGCTGTTGGGTGAGATGGCTAAACAGATGGCCGGGGGGCGGGGGGGAGAGCAGGGGTGTCAGCAGAACCTATGGAGGAATTCAGCTGTCCCACCCCAATGGGGAACCATGAAGAAATCCTAAGTGGTGGAATGCCCAGGTGGGGGAGGGGCACTTGCTTGTCGAAGCTAAAAACCACCACAGCACTATGCTGGCTGGTTAACTAGCAAGTTGGCTTGAGGTTATCTTCAGACAAAAGAAGAGACCAGGCAAGAGAAAAACCTGCCATCCCTCAAACCAATACACCTGGGACCCTCTAAAGCTTGGTAGCATATAGCTTGAAAGTAGGACCCCACTGTAGGAGGGAGGTTAAAGTCAAGTAAAAGAGGGTAAGATAAGCAAGCAAAGAAAGTTGAGAACTATAGAAAGTTTCTTCAGCAACAAGGATGATCAAGGTGCACCCACAGAAGAGGATAACAACCTCAGGGCCCCTATATCCAAAGCTTCCAACAAAAATATGAACTGGTCTCGGGCCATGGAAGCTCTCAAAAGGGACTTCGAAGAGAAAGTAGGAGAGATAGAAGGAAGATTTAGAGAGAGGGAGGAAAGAATGGAAAGAGAAATGAGAGCAATGCAGGAAAGTCATGAGAAAAAAGTCAACAGCTTGAAAAGTCAAGTGGAAAAGGAGATAAAAAAGCTATCTGAAGAAAATAATTGCCTAAGAATTAGGATTGAATAAATGGAAGCTAATGACCTTATGAGAAATCAAGACGCAGTAAAGCAAATCCAATTGAATGAAAAAATAGAGGGCAATGTGAAATATCTCCTTGGAAAAACAGCTGACCTGGAAAATAAATCCAGGAGAGAGAATTTGAAAATCATTGGACTACCTGAAAACCATGACCAAAACAAAAGCTTAGACACCATCCTCCAAGAGATTGTGAGGGAAAATTGCCCTGATATTCTAGAAGCAGAAGCTAAAATAGAAATTAAAAGAATTCACAGATCACCTCCTGAAAGAGATACCAAAAAGAAAATCTCCAGGAATATCGTAGCCAAATTCCAGAACTCCCAAGTCAAGGAGAAAATCCTGTAAGCAGCTAGAAAAAAAGGAATTCAAATACTGTGGAGCTCCAATAAGGCAAAAACAAGATCTAGCATCACCTACATTAAAGTACCAGAGGGCATGGAATATGCTATTCTGGAGGGTAAAGGAACTGGAGCTACAGTCAAGAATCACATACTCAGCAAAACTGAGTATAATCTTTCAGAGGAAAAAAATGGGATTTCAATGTAAAAGAGGAGTTTCAAGCATTTGTGATGAAAAGACCTGAATTGGATAGAAAATTTGACTTTCAAATACTAGACCCTGGAAAAGCATAAAAAAGTAAACTGGAAAAAGAAACCATGAGGCCATTAAAAGGTTAAACTGTTTACAGTCTTACATGAGAAGATAATACTTCCAACTCATAAGAACTTTCTCTGTAAGGAATACACAGAGGACATAGGTCTGAACTGAATATGAAGGGATGATATCTGTAAAGCATTCATTTTTTTGTTTATCCTTGTACTTTGTGAGGCAAACAGGGTGGGGTGTCTTATGTCTGGGCCTGATTTGGGCTCTGGGCTTCCTGGGCCTAGGGCTGGTGCTTTGTCCACTGTGCCACCTAGCTAACCCATGATGACATCTTTAAAATGGGATTGAGGGGTAAGAGGTATAGACTGGGAGAGGGGGAAGGGGAGAGGTGGAATGGGCCAAGGTAGCTCACATGAAGGAAACAAGAAAAAAGCTTAAGATGGGGAAGAGAAGAGGGGTAAGGAATAGAGCAGTGAGTGAACCTTACTATCATCAGAATTGGTTCAAAGAGGGAATAACATACATACTCAAGTGGGTATAGTAATATATTTTGCCATGTAGAAAAGTGGGTGGGGAAGAAAATGGGGGGTGGAAGAAGAGGGGAAGGAGGAAAAGGAAGTTTGGGGGAGGGAGTTGTAAAAAGCAAAACACTTTTGTGGAAGGTGAAGATGTTCTGCATAACAGCACATGTATGACATATATTGAATTGCTTGATTTCATAGGGAGACTTGAAGAGGGAGGGTGGAAGAAAATTTAGAAGACAGAATTAGCTCAAAGACCTTAACCTCATCAGAGTGGGCTCAAGGAAGGAATAACATATACACCCAATTGGGAGAAGTAATCTATTTAACTGTACAGAAAAGTAGGAGTGGAAGAGGATAAGGAGAGAAGGGTGAATAAAGGGAGGGTAAAACGGGGGAGAGGGCAGTCAGTAGCAAAACACTTTTGAGGAGGAATAGAGCAAAATAAGATAAAAAAATAGAGTAAATATCATTGGAAAGGAATAGGGTGGAGGGAAATAGTTATGATGATTGACTACAATAGCAAAATATACGGTACCTACTCTGCTGGGCCATTGTGAAGAAAAATCTTTATCAAGTTTAAGGTACTATATAAAAGTTATGTTGAACAGGATGCTTTCAGAAAAACCTGGAAAGACCCACATGAATTGAGGAAGAGAGAAATGTACTGTATACAAAATAACAGCAATAGTGTAAGTTGATCTGCTGGGAAGCATGTGGTTATTTTCAGCAAGGCAATGAACCAATATAACTCTGAAGGACTTATGAAAATGGCAATCCATCTGCAGAAAAAGAACTAATGGTATCTGAAAACAGACTGAAACACATTTTTTGATAGTTTAACTTTTGTCTATGCCTAATAATTAGTCTTTAATGATTTCCTTGTATTTCTTCTGGATCTGGATCTGAATTTTCCATTGAGTTCTGGGTTTTTTGTTACCTAAAATACCTGAAAGTCATTGAGTTTATCAAATTCCCATTTTCCTTCATTCAGGATTATGCTCAACTTTGCTATTGTGAGAAAATTTTTAATAATGGATTTCTTGGGGGACCCAGAGATTAGTTCCTCAGTTCTCCCCCCCCCCCCCACTCCAGAAAGTTTCCTGGGACAAAATCAAGGGAACAAAAGAAATAGAGATAGAATATTTTGTCTAGCTCAGTGAAGGAAGACACCTAGATAATGGACTTTCACCTTAGGCAACTTGAGTGAGGGTCTTCCCCTTGATGTCACCTCTAAAGTTCATTTTCATTTAGAACACCCTCAAGTCATGTCAACCAATGAAACTGAATAATGCTAACCAATTAGCTTTGATCAGGGTATAAAGACACTCCTCAATTAAAAGAGGATAAAAATTGGAAGAAGCCAGAATCTCTCTCTCTCTCTCTCTCTCTCTCTCTCTCTCTCTCTCTCTCTCTCTCTCTCTCTTTCTCTCTCTCTCTGGGCATGCTCGTGGCTTGGCCCTCCCTCTTAAGACAGCAAGACAGCATAGGTCTGATGGCTTGAGACCATGAGGAGTTAGGAAGACATGTGGTCAATCCTTTACTGATTTATTATATTAATAAAATAATATGCTTACTGCCAAAACTGGTGCAATAGCAATTAATTAAAACACACACACAAACAGAAGATAAGTTATTCTTGGATGCAACCCCAGCTCCTTTGCTCTTTAAAATATGATGTTCTGAGACATATGTAGTGTCTTGGTGTAGAATCTGCTAGACTGATTGTTTCTCCTCAGTATTTAAATTGTGTTATTTGTTCCCTTGTTGCTTGCAATATTTTCTCTTTAACCTGGGAATTTTGAAACTTGACTATGGCATTCCTGTAAGTTTTCTTCCTAGGATCTCTTTCAGGTGGTAATCAGTAGATTCTCCCAATTTCTACTTCTTTGTTCTAGAACTTCAGGGCAATTTTCCTTAATATTTTCTTGTAATAACGCCTTGAAAACTTGAGCTGGTCAAGTGGAATCAAATGACCAAGAAAGAATAAAACTGGATAAAAAAAAAAGAATCTGAAACATCTGATTAGAAAAACAACTGATCTGAAGAACAAATCAAGGAGAGGCAATATAAGAATTGCCAGACTACCTGAAAGTTATGATTAGAAAAAGAACCTGGATACAATATTACAAGAAATTATTAAGGAAAATTATCTAATACATTTTAACCTTTATCATAGGTTATCCCCCATTAAACTCTAAGAGACTAGAGAACAGGAAGCTAAGAAATTTTTCTCTTTGTATCTGGTAGCACCAAGCATACTCCCTTACCACTATAAGGGTATATATGTGGTTTTATTTTTGGTTTTACTGGTTTTTTGGAAGGGAAATGAGGGTTGACTTGTCCAGGGTCACACAGCTAGTAAGTGTCACGTATCTGAGGCTGCATTTGAATTCAAGTCCTCCTGACTCCAGGGCCTGAGCTTTATCCACTGCACCACCTAGCCTAGTTCTTAAATAAATCAAAGCCATGAGTTGAGGAATATTAAAAACAGGTAAACTGAGGCAGGACTTCTGGTTTGGTGCAAAGAAGGAAGTTCATTTTATTACACTCTTGTGAGAAAGGGCATGCACTCTAGAATAGTAGCATGCTTTGCCACAGCAAACTTCCCTTTTTATCCTAGATCTAATGCAAAGTTCCTCCCCATCTGGATTCACATTCTTCCCAACACTTCTAAACATGTAGACCCCCCCCCCCTCACTCCTAGGTGTGGCACCACTGACCCCCCCCACCTTGTGGGACAACCAGACTCTAAGATTTTATGATTGTTATCTAACTTTAGAAAACCTCTGCTAACTCAGCAGGGAAAGGAAAGAAAATCTTGGGTAGGGGGAGATAAGCCCCTAAGGCTTGAATAATGTAGTCTGTTCTTATCTGAGAGAAACATCCTCTATGGCTTAACTGTTAACTCAGGAGGAAAAGGAAGGAATGGTGGAGATAGGGGAGAAGCCCCTGAGACTTAAACAATGAGGCCTGACCTATCTAAGTGTGGGGGGGCATTTGTAACTGCCAGCTCAACAAGAAAAGGAAGGGAATGGGCGGGGGGGGGGGTGTCAGGGAAAAAGAAGTCACCAGGACTTGAATAATGTATCCTGCCTACTGAGAAGGACACATTATTCCTCTCAAGGAATAAAGTGTTTTTAAATGAGATAACAGGGTAGCAAACCTGCCACCCTAGGGGGTTCCCAACCAAAGAGAACCATGAAAATGCTTTTATAGTTTTAGAAGGTGAGAGGGAGGAGTGAGGTGAGGTGAGGTAGCCGGGCCAGGTAATAAGACCCCAGTGACCCTTGGCATGTCAAGCATCATTTAAGGGAGTAGCAATCCATATTACATTTGGTTTTAATTTCTATCATTGTATTAATAATTATGGGGGGCAGCTAGGTGGCTCAGTGGATAAAGCACCAGCGCTGGGTTCAGGAGTACCTGAGTTCAAATCCAGCCTCAGACACTTGACACTTACTGGCTGTGTGACCCTGGGCAAGTCACTTAACCCCTCCATAGCCCCGCAAAAATAAATAAACAAATAAATATGTTAACAATTTTTTCATCATAAAACACTGTTATTTGGGTATAAATAATTAGCTCTGTCTACTACCTATTAAGTAGTTAATAACTTCATATATCCTGCAACAAAAATAGGTAAACTTCAGCTTTCTCATCTGTAAAGTGATGGACTTGAAGATATTAGCTTTTAAGATCTCTTCTAGCTCTAGATTTAGTATTCCGTGGAGTGACATAAATAATGCTTGTGTCTTTTTAATTCTGTGGACATCAAGTTGGTTATATAACATTGGTCCCCTTTCAACTTTGGGACAGCTCTTGATGGTCATTAAAATAAATAAATAAATCATTGTTTAAAAAGAGATTGATAAAATATGAACAGAAAATGGAGAATTGTTTCTCAGTAGGTGTCTTATTTAGCATTTAAGGATCAAAAAGTGACCTTTTCCCCCATTTTTATGCCCAGGAAAATAGTAATGTTCTCACCTGGAAATGCCCCTAGGAATATGAATAGATTGGAATTGCCTATGGGAATATTTTGTTATGAGTGGGTTGTCTTTGTTTTTATTTTGTCTTCACAAGTCATTTAAAAGAAGATGGGGGAAAATGAGATTTTAGAATAATTCTGAATAAAATTCCTTTTGGCCCAATTTCTGATTTATTTGAAGATTACTTTGCCCCTTTCTGTAAACGACAGAGTAAATGAAAAAAAATAAAGGCAAACAAAAACACCATATGCATAGGTTTAAAACTGAAAGAGGATTTATTAATCACCTAGTCCTATTTTACTTCTGAAGAATTTGAGACCCAAAGATTGTGATCTGCCCACAATCACATAGCTAGCAAGTAGCAAAGCCAGCATTTGAACTCCTGGCCTTTACCTCCGAATACAACATTTAAAATATATATATGTATGTATGTATGTATGTATGTATGTATGTATGTATATGTATGTCTACAAGACATTTAGTGCATTTTTAAACTATTTAAGCTTTTTTTAAAAAAAAATTATTTATAGTGTTTGGTTCCAATCTCTATCCCTCCTTCCCTCCCTCCCCTCCCCAATCCCCAAGGAGGCAAACAATCTGATATGGGTTATACATGTATGATCATGCAAAACATCACCATATTTTTCACTTTTTATAAGCAAATTAAATCGTAAAAATGTTTTTTAAAAATGTAAGTATGTGGAAAATAGCATGCTTCAGTCTCTTCCATCATTATCAGTTCTTTCTTTGAAGGCAGATAGTATATTTCATCAATAGTCCTTTGGGATTGGGGCAGCTAGGTGGCACAGTGGATAAAGCACTGGCCCTGGATTCAGGAGGACCTGAATTCAAATCCAGCCTCAGACACTTGACACTTACTTACTAGCTGTGTGACCCTGGGCAAGTTACTTAACCCTCATTGCCCCACAAAAAAAAAGAAAAAGTAGTCCTTTGAGATTGCCTTGGATCATTGTATTGCTGAGAATAGTCAAGATATTCACAGTTCTTCATCAAACAATATTACCCTCTCTCTGTACAGTGTTCTTTTAGTTCTGCTCAATTCCCAATACATCATTTCATACATGTCTTTCCTAGCTTTTCTAAAGTCATCCCGCTCATGATTTCTTATTGCATAACAATATTCTGTCACCATCATATACCACAATTTGTTTAGCCATTTATGGCTTAAAACTGAATTAAGATTTTTAGGAGACTCTCTATACCTATGTTTCACCTGGAGGTAATACTATTAATAGCTATGAGGGAAGTAGTGAGGTCAATGTATCTCATTGAGCAGGTTTGACTCATTCACTTTTAATTTTTTTTTTATTTTTTTGGTGAGGCAATTGGGGTCAAGTGACTTGCCCAGGGTCACACAGCTAGTAAGTGTTAAGTGTCTGAGGCAGGATTTGAACTCAGGCCCTCCCGACTCCAGGACAAGTGTTCTATCCACTGCGCCACCTAGCTGCCCCGACTCATTCACTTTTCAGGTCACTTCTTGCTTTAAGTTTATTATTCTATCATCCACCCAGATAGCCACCAAATATATTAAATATAATATATCTAAAACAGAACTAATTATCTTTCCCCCTACACACACCCCTACTCTTATGTTCCTTTTTTCTTTAAAGGGTACAACCATTCCTAATCATCTAGGTTCACAATCCTGAAGTTATCCTCAACTCTTCATCCATGCTCCCTCTCCCCCTTGTCTCGGGTCCAATAAGTTGCTGAGTCTTGTTGATTCTACTCTCCCACTACCTCTTGAACCTCTCTCCTCTCCACTCTCACCACAACCAGCCCTTACTACTTCTTCATGTTCTCTGGCTTGGATATTGTGATAAGCTCCAATTCACCTCCAGTCTCTGATCTCTCCAAACCATGCTCTACAAAGCAGTCAATCTGAAATGACTAAAACCCAAGTCAGAGCATAGTACATGAGTACAGAGGTGTCAGTAATACTCCACACCCTTCAGAAAACAAATAAAACTCTTTTCTTCAGTATTTTGAGCCATTTGCAATTTGGCTTTAGCCTATTTTCCAGGGTTGATTACTTATTAACTTCCTCACTCTACTTTCCAGTCAAAGCTCTACTTATCCCTGGAACAGAGTGGGTCATCTCCTGCTTCCTTGTCATATGGTGCCTTAGCAAACATTCATCCATTTGTTTCTATTGTTCTCCTTACCTAGCCTTCTATGGATCCCCAGCTTCTTCCAAGGCTAACCTCAAGTATAAAGTCCTCAAAACATAGCCTTTTCTCTTAGTTGTTGGTATACTTTTTCTGAAACTAATCTGTAATTATGGAAAGGTGGGGCTTTAATAATTACCTCACCTCGGGGCAGCTAGGTGGCGCAGCGGATAGAGCGCCAGCCCTAGAGTCAGGAGGACCTGAGTTCAAATCCACCCTCAGACAATTAACACTTACTAGCTGTATGACCCTGGGCAAGTCACTTAACCCCAATTGCCTCACCAAAAACAAACAAATAAATAAATAAATAAATACTTCACCTCCCTTGAAATTACCACTATTATGTAGGAATATTTCCAGAGAGTACCAAACAATTAGAACTGAGTGTCAAAGCCATTGTGTGAGAGGCTTGGCAATGCTCTGAGGAATTTAGTATAGCACCTGTCATCTAGTGGACAATTCATATTTTCTTGTGGAATTGAATTCTCTATGCATGTGAGGAAAGAGAGCAATGCAATCTAATTCTATATGTATTTATGATGGAGGAGCATAAAAACATTTATAAAAAGGATTCAGTTCAAACACTTTCTTCTGGAAGACCAGGAGTGAGATAAATAAAAAAGCACATTGGTTTGATTGCTACAGTACAAATCAAAATTGTTTACAGATTTTAGATGGACAGCAGCTAGGGCAACCAAGCAGAGTAATTTCATTGTGATTGATTGCAGTTAGTGTCACTCTCCCTTTCTAGTCTTATCTCCTACCCTTTTATTTACTCTGGTCTAGACCAGACTAACTGGATTCTTCTCTGACCCTTTAATATGATCTGTGGTTTCCAGCCTTTGAGATTTTCACTGTGTTGTTTTCCATTCTTAGAATGCCCTTTTCCTTTGATCTTTTGAATTCCTACCTCTCCTTTAAAACTCAACTCAAGTGCTGTCTTCTCCATGAAGCCCCCTTCCCCTTGGATTTCACAATATACTTTTTGGTTTTGGTTGTCCAATGCATTTCTTATATAACATTGCACCATAGTGTGAAGGCCAAAATTTGATATGCGGAGCATTATTTGGGTGACTCACCTTAATATTGGGGTCCTGGAAATATGAGGGACCCTTTTAGGTTTAACCTCCCCTCTGAACTGTCCTTTTTAGATATTTCTCCCAGGCCAATAAGACAGGAGCCTCTAAGCTTTAGTTCACAAAAGGATCAGATTTTATTACTTGGGAATTAATTAAACAACAAAGGTGAAACTAATAAAAATTCAAGACAAGGAAATAGTAAAATAGAAATACAGAGAAATGCTCTTAACTCTAAACTTAGCTTAAGCTGGTTCAAAGGAATTTAGGGTTTTCAGTAAGTAACTCACCAACCTGAACAGCCCACCAGTCTAAGGTTGCTCACACGCCACCAGGACCTCAGTCACCAGCCAGAGGGAGGGAACTCACGTTCTGGAAGTCACTCTAGAGTTGGCATTCCGGAAGTGCCCTTTAACCTCCCTTAAGAGAGCATTCAATCTTTTCTCCCCCCAAAGGGGAGGTCCTTCAAAAGCTGCCTTTCTGAGCTCAGTAGCCTATGTAACCTCAGGGTGGGCCAGGTGTTGCCCCTCCCAGATGAGTTAGCTAAAAATCGGAATATTAATCTTTACCACAAATAATTTTTATCACAATAGTTAGTTGTGAATATGCCATATCTATCTAAAACACTATAAACTCCATGAGGAAAGGGATTATATTTCATTTCAATTTAACTTGATATTTTCTTACATGTACACTGCACACAGGAGGCACTTAAATATTTGTTGAATTTAATTGTCAGCATGATAATGGCAAATCTAGTATCACACTGCATGCATCATAGCTATTGGATTTGAAAACATCTTAGTTGTCATGTAATTCAACCTCCTCATTTTATAGATTAGGAAACTAGAAATTTTAGTCCTGCACAGTTTAATTGGCCTTCTCAAGGACATCAGTGCCTGAGATTCAAACCCATTTTATTTGGTTCCTAATACTATGATCTTTTCACTATGATGATACTTATCAATAGACATCCCTAGTTTTGTTGTTTCTGAAATTCAGGTGTTAACAATTTATTCCAGAGACCCCAAATCCAAACACCTAAACATAGCAATACTAACTGACCAGGTAAACTCAAAAGAAGCATACTGCATTTTGGCTTTCTAACTGGAAATTCCCAATTTATCTAGCTTAGGGGATATTCAAACTAAAGAAGGGTTTCCTAATTTGGAGTACCAGAATTTTGAGTAACACAATTTGGAAACCCAAACATTAGCAAGACAATTCTAATTAATGAATCTGCTTGCAAATTGCTTTGTGTACATACCAATATTCAAGTGTGCTTATTTTGAATGGTTTGGGAACTTCTATCACACAACTAGCTAGTTTCTAAGGTAAGATCTGAATCTCATACTTCTTAATTCCAAATCCAGCACTCTTTCCATTATGCTACACTTCCTCTAAATTCAGGAAACAAGGGATAGATAGCTAGAGAGTTTTCTTGTAGGTTGAGATATTCTAGTGCCATAGTTTCACCAATCACCTCACCAATGCCCTAAACAGAACAATATAGAGAATATTGGAAAATCCCCAAAAGGTAGCTCTCCTGACTATGCCTTTCAGAATATTTTTCTATTAAACAGAAAAACAGAAGCCGCAAGCTATGGCTTTTCGGTCTCCTGTGGTTAGTGTTACTCCTTGTAGAATCTCTCCTGCTGTGGAGGTCACTTAAGTCATCAGCCTTAGACCCAGAATACTTGAAAGCATGAAAGATGGACTTCCCACTACATTTTTCAAATTGTTTTAAAAAACAGTAATCATTTAAAGGTACAATTTGCCTTAAAGTAATCTTAATGCACTTTTTAAAACTATGTGCGGCAGGGAAGAAGAATCTTATGCATTAAAGCAAAAAATACACATTGTCTCCTTCTTCCCTTCAAGTCTCGTGGAGGTAAAAGTGAATTTCTCAAGCTTTCTGTGTAGTGATCCACCATCTCTGTTTTGAAGTTTCAGAATATGTGCTTTTCCTCTATTCAAATATTGTTAATGTTCTAACCTGTAGGTAAGGATTCTATATTTTTATAGCTATGCCTTAATAATGGACAACTAGTGATCAATATGCAGTTAATAATAGTAATAATGCTTGATGCTTAGCATTATTCATCAAAAGAGATCAAAGCCCTTTAAAGGCATTTATTTATAACAGCATGGTGAGACAGTTGGCATTATAATTCCCTTTTTATACATGGAGAAACTGAAGCACAGAGAAATTAAGCCTTTTGAGCTTCTCAGAAGAAAGGCAGCATGTAAATACAAATTATTAGTGAGTGACTTGCATTAAAGTCACAAAATGAGTCAGTGGGAAAACAGCTGAGAATGGAACAGAAACTTTTTACTCCATATCCTCTCTTCTATTCACTTTTCCACTCAGGAAAGTTCTTCTTGTTTTTTACAACATGGTGATAACAGCACGCAAAAGATGGCCTAGATCTCAATCCCCTTGTTCCCCATTGGAGTGACAAATGGTATGTGGAAAATGCTATGGAAGAGTGAACAGAAGAATTGGAATTAGGACAAATAGGATTGCAAGGTGCATTTTAATTATTTGTAATACTGGCTCCATACTATAGTATTTATAGAGTGGTAGTTTTAAATAAACACATCTATTTAACTGAAGGATTATTCAGGATTGGATTTACAAATAGAAAGTTGCCTACTTAGTATGATTTGAAAGGCTCTGTACTGGATGCTCTTGGGCCCAAAATATCTCCCTCCCTCTCTGTCAAAGAACCTTAAATTCTATCACTGGAGCTCTTTCTCTAAGGTCCCTCCCAGCTCTAATATTCCATAGTTTTAGACTTTCATCATTCTCCTACTAAAATGGAAACATTCTGAAATGTTTTAATAATCCATCATGGCCTCATAGTTGGAAATTACCTTAGAACTCATTTAGTCAAGCCCTGGGAAACTCATTTAATGTCTCTGTGGTTCAGTTTCCTCATCTCTAAAATGGGGATAAAAATGCACAAGTTCATACATCTAATAAGTGGCAAAGCTAATACTTCCACAAAGTTATTTTTCTGGTCTTAAATCCAGAGCTTTTTCTTTTGGCATTAAGTCCAACTCCCTCATTTTAATAGCAAGAAAACTGAGGCCTTACAGAGGTTAAGTGATTTTCCAAAATTCATACAAGTCATTAAGTAGCAGACCTGGGATCTGAATCCATTTTCAGCTTCCCTTGCCCCTTACATCATGGGAACTCTCCATATTCAGTTCCTAACAGCAACACCTTCCATGGTCTACTAGGTTAGAGAGTCCTGTCAATAATAATTATTTCACAGATTACCATACATTATAACACTGAATAAGCATTTATTCAGCATCCACCATATTCAAGGGATTATACTAAGAGCTGCAAATGGAAAGATGGGGGAATGGCATAGTCTTTGCCCTTGAGAAGTTTGCAATCTAAGAGATAGGTAGAGAATAGGGGTGGGAAGGACTACAGCTTTCATGGATATAAGTATGAAATATGGCAAATTAGGTCACACATGGCAAAATGTGACAAGAATGTAGCAGTTTCTATGAAAGGCAAAAAATGTCATTTCTATCTAGAGGGATCAGGGAAGACTTTGATCAGGAGTTACTACCTGAATTGAACCTTGAAGAAAGAGATGGATTTCAACACATCTAGACTGACTAGTCTGGTCTGACTGAGTCAGCAAAGGGTGGTGTTAGCTTAGCTGTCAGTAGAGTAAAACTTTTTTTTTTTCTCAAATTCAGATTCCAACCAAGGATGGAGAGTCCTTGACACTAGGCAACAGATGTCGGCAAAAATAGTCAATAATAACACATGTATATCATATACAATCATCTCTGTACCCCAGATTCCCAAACACTCTGGGCTACATCAGGGCCACTGCATCTAAAGCTATAGTAGTAGTGTTCTACCCATTGCAGTAGGTGGCTGAGAGGCAATGTTCAGTTCTGCAGCTGGCATAGACTGACATCATAGGTTCTCCTCTACCCTTAATTCCCTGCATAAGAACTGCCTACCCGATAATGTGCTGCAGTGGGCTAATTGACTATTCAGGTTTTGATCAAGTCTCTAAGTCCAAAGTCCTAAGATATTCAGTGTTTAGCATTGCAAAGTAATTCCTTTTAATAGCCCAAAGCAAAGTATTACAGAATGTTCTGACAATAATCATCTCCTAGGGTTTCCCAAATGCTGACTTGCCCTTGCTGTTTGGTTACAAACTAGTCAGTTAGAGTATGAAGTTATGGTGATCGATCAAGTTACAAAATTATAGGGTATCTCTCTCATCAGAGTGTGCATGTGTGTGTATGTTAGGACAGAACAGGGTCTGATTTGTATCAAATATAGAATGGAAGTGCACCAAAGGGGGAAAATACCAGAATATAGACTGGAAGAGCCCATGATTTCAGACCAGCTATGACAGAAAGCATTCTTCATGTGTTACAAAGGCCTGAAATCACCAGGCTGCAGTTTGTTGTGGAGGGGGACAGAGGGCGTGGGAGTACCATATAAATATTGATGAAAGAAACAGAGAAAAAAGGAATAAAAAAGAAAGAAAGAAAGAACACAGAGGACAGTGACTGGTGCCGTTTAGGTCAGGCACTGAGTTCATGTTGATAGTTCAACTTACATGTACCTTAAGGTTTACAGAAGAAGAGTAATTGGTAAATGGTCAAAGGATATGGGCAGGCAATTTTCAGAATAAAGAAATCAAAGCTATCAATAATCATGTAAAAATGCTCTGCTCTGAATCACTAATAATTATAGAAATGTGAATTAAAACAATTCTGAGGTACTACCTCATACCCATCAGATTGGCTAAGATGAAAGAAAAGGAAAATCACAAATACTGGAGGGACATGGAAAAATAGGTATGCTAATGAGATATGAACTGATTCGACCATTCTGGAGAACAATTTGGAGCTATGATCAAGGGGCTATAAACCTGTCATACCCTATGAACCAGAAATATAACTACTATGTGTGTAGACCAAAGAGGCCAAATGAAAAGAACTCAAATGTCAACACATACACATACAAAAAAAAAATAGCAGCTTTTTTTTGTTGTAGAAAAGAATTAGAAACCAAGGAGATGCCCATCAAATGGGAATGGCTGAAAAAATTATGGTATATGATTGTGATAGAATGTGGTTGTGCTATTGCTGTTCATTCTTTGTTTTAGAAGAACACCAATGATATCACCAGGTGTTATCTTGACTTTTGAATGAATTGGATTTAAGTAAGGCAGAAATGCACAAAGTCATCAGCCTCACTCTCTTTTCAGAGTCACTGAAGTCCAGTGGCAAGACAAAAGTCAATATGAGTAGTGATGGCCCTGGATGCAGTGAGTCACCTTGGCATCATTGATGTCTCATCAAGCTCTTAGTGTTTCACAGCACCTGCTTTATCTGCCTTCAAGGCCATTGGAAAAAAAAAATGTTCTCATCCTCCCATTCAACTGAGGGAAGTCTTTACAAGTTTAGTATGGACACACACCCCCCCACACACACACTCAATGATGGGTTTGAGGCCTGTCAGTTACCCTCAAGCTGGTTTGGCCCATCTTCAGAGATGGCCTACACAGTGGCTACTGTGTATGATATAGTTTCTTAGAGCTGCAGGTAAGAGTTGGGTGATAGGTAGATACCAAAGGTGAATGAGCAGCCCTGAAGAGGACTCAGTAAGGCCTCAGACCAGAGATGCCAGTTCTCCATAAACACTCCATACTCTAAGAAATGATTGAGGATGGTTTCAGAAGGACTTGAGAAGCTTTATATTGGCTGATACAAAGGGTAGTGAACAGATCTATGAGAACATTGTACATTGTAGCAATATTGTAATAATAATCAACTGTAAAAGACTTAGCTTCTCTGATCAATACAATCATCTACAACAATTGCAGAAGATTCAGCATAAAAAAATGATATCCACTTTCAGAGTGATAATTGATAAACTCTCAAAGAAAATTGAAACATTTCTTTTCAAATTCTTTATTTTTCTTTCTTGTTTGTTTCCCCCTGCAACATGGCTAATGTAGAAATAAGTTTTGTATGACTTTTTACTTATAATGGGTATTATATTTCTTGCCTCCTCAATGAGTGGAGAACAAGTAGAAAGAGGGAAATGATTTTTAACTGAAAATAACAATAAAAAAGAAAGAAATGAACCAAGGAGCCTACCAAGGGAAAGAACACATAGATATACATATATTATAATGTACATAAATGATACATATGAAATGAAATATAAGGTGATGGGGGAGGGTTGGTTAAATACAAACAGCCTGGGGAAAATCTTCAAGGAAATTAGAAATTTTAAAGGGGGAGGAGGTATTTCAGAGAAGGGAAATGAATGGATAGTAATTAGGTATGAAGTCAAGAAATAGAATATTGTATATGAGAAAAGGTTAAAAAAAAGCAGAATATTTGATCTTTATTGGAACAAAATGAAGATTATGTGAAATAAACCTTTAAAGGTAGGTTGGGAATAGATTGTGAAGGAGTTTAAGTACCAAATGGATGAGTTTACATTTTATCTTAGCATCAGTAAGAAATCATTGAAGTTTATAGAATAGGGGTTTGACATGGTGATATGTGTGTTTAAGTAATATTACTTTGGCAGTTGTGCAAAATAAGGAAACCAGTTAGAGGGCTGTTGCAATAGTCTTGACTAGATGTGATGAGGACCTGAGCTTGAGTGGCAGCCATGTGGATAGAGAGAAGAGAGGTTTGAGACATATATAGGTAGACTCCATAATACGTTGGGCAAGGGAGAGTGGATATTGAAGGTTGACATCTAGGGTACAGGGTATAAATTTTGGTAACTGGTGGATTGTTTGAGAGTAATAGGAAATTTAGAATTGTGGGTTGTAATTAGGTCAGGAAGGGCTATGTATTTGGTTTTAAATCAGAGGCTACAGTCATCAACAGTACCAATTAGTTAATATTACTTGCTTTCTGTGTCCCAAATGCTTGGTTACATGCTAAAGAGATATAAATACAAGGAATACTTATCATGTCACCTTGGGCAAGTCACTTAACTCTTTAAGCCTCAATTTCTTCATTTGTAAATTGGGAGTGATAATAGTACCTACCTCATAGGACTATGGTAAAATCACATGAGATAAGATACAGAAAACACTTTGTAAACTTTAAAGCATTATATAAACCCTAACTTCTTCTTGTTGTTGTTGTCATAGTCATTATCATCATCAAGAGTATGGGCCCCAAGTAGGGGGCAGCTAGGTGGTACAGTGGATAGAGCACTGGTCCTGGAATCAGGAGTACCTGAGTTCAAATGTGGCCTCAGACACTTAACACTTACTAGCTGTGTGACCCTGGGCAAGTCACTTAACCCCAATTGCCTCCCCCCCCCCAAAAAAAAAAGAGTATGGGCCCCAAGTAGCATGGTATATTGGAAATAGCACCTGGAGTCAGAAGAGATTTGCCTGAGTCTAATCCCTAGCCCTGACCTGTGAGAATATAGGTAAGCTATAATATAATAGATAGAGACCTAATAGAGACATCAGCAGCCAGCCAGTCCAACACCCTCATTTTATAGATGAAGAAACTGAGGCCTAGGGAGATGAAATTACTTCACAGGTGGGAAACATCAGAGAGGGGATTTGAACTCATGTCTTCTCCCTCCAGAGTCAGTGTTCTTTCTACTGTTCTATGCACATGAACTCTCTAAGCCTCACTTTTCTTAGCCTTAGAAGGGGGTTAATAATCACTGCCTATTCCACATGCTCATTGCTAGGACAATGACAACCTCTTAAGACTCAACTCATCTGAATTATTATAACTATTATTATTGTAGAAAGTGATCAAAGAAAAAGGTATTAATACCTGAGCTGCTTTTACTAGGCTATTGAGCTAGACCTTGGAAAAGGAGACTTTCCAGACTGAATAGAGAAGCTAGTTGCAGTGGTTGTGCCATGTAAACAAGACCTTTATATAAAGAATGGAGAGAAAAAGTTAGAAATAAATGGAAACAGGGTTTTGACAGTGTTGGGATAAAATGCTGAGAGTGCTATGGGCAGACTGACCTTGTAGATTGATGAGAAGAAACATTTAAACTGCATTAGTGGAAGAGATTCTACATCAGAAAGCAGACACCAGAAAATCTCTTCTTGAGTGACTTGTCAGTGATAAAGGGAACAACGGAAAGTTCCAAGCAGAGAATTGTTCACCTTGAGGCATGTTCAGAGGTGTTAAACATCATGTGGGTTTAATAGACACCTATCCTATTTTGTATTTATTATCATTTTCCATAAAAAAAATTAAATTCCAAAAGTATTAACAAAAATAACAATGTCTCAATTTTTCTTTCCTTCTCAGGGAGTAATTTGAGTTTATACTAATCTTACATTGTGTGATGTTTTAGCTTTTTCCCAAAATACAAGCAAAACAATCTCAAAAATTTACTGGGTATGTTTGTATTTATGACCAAATTCTTGTTATTGTTCTTACAATGTAATGGATGATTCATTTTGTTCTTTTCCTTTTGAATGTTCCATATATACAGAGGTATTTTTGGAGAAAAGTAATTCTTCTTAACTTGTTAAAAGAAAAAAAATCTATTAAAACCTTTACAATAGCAGATATCTATTAAATGTTTATTAGTACCAAATATATAAAACTTTTTAAAAATCCCTTCTATCAAGGAATGTACCTTTTAATGGAGGAGACAACACATAAATTACTAGTTAAATATTAGAAATATCTGTACTAGATGACAAGGGATCATTTAAATGATCTAACATTTGTAAATGTTTCCAACCCTATGAGGTAATTAGTACCAGTTTTATTATTCTCATTTTTGTAGAAGAGGAAAATTAAGGTTTGGAAAAGGTGTAGTTGTCAGCCCAAGACTCCAGGTCTAATAAGTGGTAGAAACATGATTCAAAACCAGTTCTAATTCTACACTTAATAGGAATGTTACTCATTTGATTTAACCATATGCCATCTCTCCTCTTGTAGTACACACGTCCCTGGTAGCCATTTGGAGATTTTTTTTCATCAAGAAAGTTGTAATGATCCTTTGGTTCTGTTCACACCTGTATAAAATGCTAGAGGGAAAAGGAAAAATGGTTTTATTGTGTCCAATTTCTGCTTAGACTAGGCTAAGGTGTTCACAGTTAATTGCTACCTAAGGTGTTAAATGCTAGCTAAAGTGTTAGCTGATAAAAGTTTAATATAACTCTTCAAAGACTTATTTGCATTTTTAGTAGAAAATTGGAAGCAGCAATATCCCAATGGCCTTACACTATGATCTTGGGTGGGGTATATTTTAGGGCATGGACATTACTTGGGTTCACTTAAATCATATCAAGACAGGTAGCTAGCTGTTTATTCTGCCTTCTCATCCCCCTTGATAATGTAAACAATTATACCTAAAAAGCAGTGCCAAGTATCTGGGGGAAGGGAGGCTTGAAATGGAATGGTTTCCACACTGAATAGAACAATCAATCCTGTTTACCTTTAATAAATTCATTCATTGCAGAGTTTTGTTTGTCATCACCGTCATAGTCCTTGATTTATTCCCTTTGCTTGCCAGATACAATACGAGGTGCTTCAAAGACTAAATATGATGATCTTAATTGCTATATTAATAATAATAGTTGCTATTTGGCTCCTGACCTCTAGGAAGTATTTCTTTACCTATCATAAATATACATTAATCTGATGATATATTTTAAACTTTTTCTCTTAGTCATGGGATCATAGATGCACCTTGTAGCAATAAATCAGTATTTCAGAATGCTTATCTAAAAATTGACATGATTCTTATAGTCCATACCTCAAAAGGTTGCTAATTGTTGTTCAACATTGTTGTTGTTTTTTGTCCTGCATATTGGAAGATTACCAATGACATCAAGCATTATGTCTTAATTTGTGCATGAATTGGATTTAAGTGAGGCAGGGTAGAACAGAGTAGTAGGTCTCACTCACTCTTCCTAAGTAATCAATGTCCAGTGGCAAGACAAAAGTCAGGACAACTCTTGCTGGTTCAGGATATAGCGGATGACCTTGGTCTTTGATGTCTGACCAAGTTCTAAGTGTTCCACAGTGCTTGCTTCAGCTGTTTTTCTTGGTGCCTGGAACAAATTGTTCTCATCCACCGGGAAAGTCTTCACATGCTTGGGGTAGACCTCCCCCTATTTTACTTATGAATTTGAGATATGATAGTTACTCTCAACCTGGTTTAGCCTGTTCACTGATATGGTTCTACCAGGCTGTAACCACTGCATATTGTACCTATTCTTGGAGTCATAGGTGAGAGTTCAGTGCTAGGCAGACACCAAACTTGGATGAGCAGCCCTGAAAAGGGCTTGCCAAGCCCTCACTCCAGAGGTGTTAGCCCTCCACAGCACAAAATACACCCCTTGAAGTGCTTTATAAATACTTTGGCATTGATCTCAGACATGTGATTGCTCCTTCTGAGGGAGGTCTTGCCTTAACATGTTGGGTAACCCTTGTCCATATATTCCTCAGAAATACATCTAATGTGTCGAGGGCCTTTGCATTGACATTACATGGATATCTTTGGAGTTGATGCACTCTCTGTTTTTTATCACTTTTTCTCATCACATGACTAGCCCATCTTTTCCAGTTAGATAGCTTTCTGATGAAATTCATTATATTGATTCTCTTAAAATCTAGAATCATAGCTTTTGAGTTGGAAGAGACCTCAAACTATATCTAGTTTAATTTCCTCATCTAGATAAAAAAACAAAAGACCAAAGGAGAAAAATGACCAATCTCATATAAGTGGGAACGCAGAAATTCAAAATGAAGACCTCTGACACCAAATTCATATCTTTGTTTGGCCATGTATTATAGCTTGTTCGTGCTCCAAATAGATCTCTCTACTGTGCTTTAGTTAACCCTTAAGTTTATTTTTTGAGACTAATACTCCATGACTTGCAGTCCTATAATATCACTGGAAGAATGCTGTTGTTAGAAAACTGGCTTTTTTTTCAGAAAGAAGTCTGAAGTCACTAAAAATGATATCGAGTTTCTCAAAGATAATCCAATCTGTTCTTCTTCCATCAGCTATTATTAGAATCTTAAAATATAAGAAAAACAAGAACATACAGATAGAGTTGCATGAATGAATAGGTGAATGAATAGATGAATTGATAAATAAAAAGGACAATAGGTTAGTAGCGTAGATATTATGTAAAAGCAGTTGGTAAGTACACATTAGAAAGCAGTCAGAAAAATCAGGAGACACTGAATTTGCATGCTAAGCCAAGAGTGAGGTTGAGTAATTGGTTTCAACAAAAGTCTTCAATCATATTTGCCTCTCCCCTCTTAAAACTCTAAGTGATCCATGTCCCCAGTCAGTGGTGGCTTGGATATTAGTGCTCTGGTGCTCTAATAATCTTCTGATCAGTATGGAGTATAATGGAACAATTACTTCATATGCTCAAGTACAATTTGGACATTCTATTAAGAACTTCAGCAATTCAAATTATAGGCATTATTGAATCACTTATGCCAAAAAAAGAAGTTATTTTTTAATAATAATATTTTAAAGTTATCTGAACAAGGACACAGTGTCAAATCTTGGAAAGAAAACTTACCAGTTTGGAATTCAAAGGATTTGAGTTACATTTCACCGTTGATATTTGCTACTTATGGAACGTTGAACAAGTCAGTTACTTTCTGTAGGCCTCAATTTCCTCATTTACAGAATGAGGCCTTCTCGATAGATGACCTCTGAGGTATTTTTATGCTCAATATTTGTGGTCCCCTGTGAATAGGAAAAAAATAGCCACTAGGAGACTAAGTTTTGGTTTCCCCATCTGAAAAAGAGACAGTTGGATTAGATGATTTCTGATGTTCCATCTTACTTCAAAAATATCACTTTTAATCCTGAGGGTGATCTAAGAAATGAGGAAATAGAATTGTTTCTCTTTTCTTGTCCACAACAAAGAAAGTACAACGAACAAATCATGTATTCAGTGATTTATAAACATTTTCTCATTTGACATTCTCCACAGCTATATGAATTAGGTACTGGAGGTATTATTATCCTCATCTTACAGAAACTAAGGCTCAGACAGTTTTAGTGATTTGCCTATACATAAAATAATGTGTCAGAGTTGAGATTTCAGCCCATACCTTCTTGATTTTAGGCCAAGTATTTTGGTTTTTGGTTTTTTGGGGGGTTTTTTTGGTGGGGCAATGAGGGTTAAGTGACTTGCCCAGGGTCACACAGCTAGGAAGTGTCAAGTATCTGAGAGCGGATTTGAACTCAGGCCTTCCTGAATCCAGGGCCAGAACTTTATCCACAATGCCACCTAGCTGTCCCCAACTTTAGGCCAAGTTTTATCCACTCTGCCTCTATAAGTAAAGCCACCCCTAACTTATTCAGTGGGTGCACACCCAATAATTGCAAGTATCTATAATATAGACAAAAACTAGAAAGAGAAGGAAAAAAAAAAAATATTTCCATGATACAAAATAGACAACATAAAATCTGTGCAAAATGGAAGAGATAAAGTCTGAGCACTACTGCTTGTGAACCTAATAGGTATAAGCAATTTAATTGTTAATGTTTCACAGGAACAAATTAGAAAAAGCAAATATTATAAGAAGGGATTAGTTCAATTAAAACAGTAATTTTTGTATTATGAATACTTGACCCAGCAAACATCATTATAGGTTTTACTTATATCATAATAACATGTTATTATGGTGTTGGTTGTGGCATTATATAAGGAATACTTATATTCATAAACTGGTATCCTCCATGAAAACTAGCAATCAATAAATAAAAATTAAGAACCTACTTTGAACCATCTACTGGAGTTTGAATACAAAATCAAAAGTGAAACAAAACTTACCCTCAAGAAGCTTATATTTTAATGAAGAAGATACCAGTGATGATTAAGAATGTGATAGACATAGTTTATTGTTAATATAATAATTTTATTAATATGGCCAGTAGGATATTAAGGAAAGAAGGTCTCTCTCATGCCAAAGACCCCTAATGGTAGTGAGGTCTCAGTTCCCACACCCCTCTAACTGCAGGAGGTCCATCATATAGCAAAGAAAGCTAATTGGTTAACATCGTTCAGATCTTAATTAGTTGACATGATTGGAGATGAGTTATATGAAAATTGAGTTTGGGATACATGACTCAAGTATAGATGAATCAGGGAGAAATGTGGAGGCCCCCACCCAAGTTGACAAAATGATTCCCACCTAGAACTGGTTCTTGCAGGCTAAATCTCATTAGTAAAGTCCTTCAACTTATTTATATAGAAGAATCTGTCTCCATCCAAGGTTCCTTTTGTGCACTTGGCTTGGGCTTGGCTCCAATGGAGAGATTTGATGATATCTCTAAAGGGGATGTTGCCTTTGGGTGGAAGGAAGAGAGGACTAAGAAAGAAGGGGAGATCTCTGGTACCCAAAGATACTGACTATTAATAATTATTTCTCACACAATATATGCACATATATGTATATGCAAAAGAAATAAACAAGAAGTACAGGGAAGGGTATGCTGATAAGTGTTTAGCAACCAAGCTTTCTGAAAAAAAAAATAGAGTATTTTATGTATACCTTTAAATTTAGTCTGCATTATTAACACATTCTTAAATCTAGCCAATTAATTAAATAATAAATCAAATCCTGCTTTGTACTGCTTGCCAAAGCTAAAGTGTAAATGCTCATATTGAAAATGTTACATTTTCAAGGCAGTTAGGTGGTGCAGTAGATAGAGCACCAGTCCTGCAGTCAGGAGGACCTGAGTTCAAATCTAGCCTCAGACATTTGACACTTACTAGCTGTATGACCCTGGGCAAGTCACTTAACCCCAATTGCCTCACCAAATTTTATATATATATATATATATATATGTATATATATGTATATATATGTATATATATGTATATATATGTATGTATGTATATATATGTATGTATGTATATATATATATATATATATATATATATATATGTATATATATGTATATATATGTATATATATGTATGTATGTATATATATGTATGTATGTATATATATATATATATATATATATAACATTTTCTCTCTGTAAGATAGTTAGAGTTAGCTTCAACACACCAGGGATATAGTGTAGTTTGGAGAAGGAGGACATTAGTAGCAATACAATCAATAAATTCACTGAGAAGAAGGTGGCACTAGAACTGAATTTTCAAGGATTTCATGAAGCAGAGGTGAGAAAAAAGACTATTCTAGTCATCAGGTAGATAGTTAGCCAATGCAAAGGCATGGAAGCAAGTCATGAAGTACCATATGTGAGGGACAGCAAATACACTAGGATTCTTTGATCATAAATGGGGGAGCACAGTAAATGAAAACTGTTAAGGTAGAAAGGGGGAGGCATAAATTCTAAGCATAGGAGTTTACAGATGATCCTAGAGATGATCAAGAGCCACTAGAGCCTATTAGAAGGTACTTTGACAGATCTATGGAAACTAGATTGGAGAAGGGAGAGACTTAAGGAAAGAAGAAGAAAAAAGAATATTATTGCAAGAGTTTGTAGGAGACCCAATGGAAAACTTAGTTTAGTCACAAATTATAACAAGATTGTTTATCTGCACTCTAACCTACACCAATTTAGAACTAGGAAATTCAAAGGAAGTATTAGTAAAAGGAATTCCATTCAACTAAAAGTTACATAAAAATACATAGAAATTAGTCTGCAAACACACACACACACACAAACACGATCTGTGTATATAGAAGATAGACAGATGATAGATATCAGACAATTAAAATTAAAGTGTCACTTCTATACAGAGTCCAATTTTTCAGCATCCTCAGGCAAACAGAACCCTAAATGCAGAAGTAACATAAAATAGTTTCTGGGAGAAAAAGTATCTATTTTTGAACAATAAGCAATAACCAAAACAGGCCCCAATATCTGAAAATCCAGAGATCATAGCCACTTAAACTGATAGCCCCACCAAACCCCAAAAGAACACTGCTCTGACTGGCAAGGGAAATCTGTATAAGGTTTGCCTTTTCAAAATGTACGTTGATAGAGGCAGGGTAAAAAGAAGAAATAGGGAAGAGAAGAAACCAGAGATAAGAAAAGTGGGGAGAAAAAGTTACCCAGACTAGTCCCAGCTATGGCAGAGATCAGAAAAGGTGGCAGTGGTCACAAACATTAAATACTGCAATAACAAAGAGAATAGGGAACAAAGGCAGAAGGAAGAACTATAAAATCTGGAAAGAACAGTATTTATATCTCAGGATTTCCTGACATTAGTATAGGACATCTTCATTGCTTGTGATATGACTGGAGGAAAGGAAGATCATACTTCAGTTGTTTTTCTAAAAACAAAATACCTCGGTTGCTCAGAACAGAACATTACAATAACCATTGCAGCAACTTATATTTATATAGGATTTAATGTTTAGTTTAAGGTCACTTTTTCTCAGGACAATGGATTTTACATGCAGTTATCCCATTTTACACAAGTTAACTAAGGTTCGGATAGTTTAAATGATTTGCCCCAAACCATACAGCTATTAAATTCCCGAAGTAGAATTCAAATACAAATTGCCCTCCAAGTTTCAGCATTCTCTTCTCTTTTTTTTGTGGGGCAATGAGGGTTAAGTGATTTGCCCAGGGTCACAAAGCTAATAAGTGTCAAGTGTCTGAGGCCAGATTTGAACTCAGGTCCTCCTGAATCCAGGGCTGATGCTTTATCCACTGTGCCGCCTGGCTTCCCCCTCTCTTCTCTTTACCATATCCCCTCCCTACTAAAACACCCCCATTTATCAGAGTAGTCTTTTGATGTTGTTGTTTGAAATTCCTGTTCTAAATTCATTAAAATAGGAATCAAGCATTCTATTTTTCCATTTTCTTTTATTTTATTTTTCTAATGTAAGAGTTGAAAGAACATTTTTACATGGCTTCGCTATGTTTCTTCACCTTACTTGGCATAATTATATAATTGTTGGTAGAGATGTAGTAGAGTTTTTGCCAGTAGCATTTTCATGTTTAAAATGTTTTCACATTTTAAGATAATTGAAGTATCAGAAAACTAATTATAGTATATTAAGATGAAAAATGCAACAAACTTGAGTTATACATTGATTATACAATGCCTGATACTCCTAGATTATACTTTTGTTTAAATTGTTTGTCATGTAAATGAAATTTCACTAAGCTACCACAAGTAGCTTACAAGTTCAGTAAGAAAAAAATAGTGGGGGGCAGCTAGGTGGCGAAGTGGGTAAAGCTCTGGCCTCGGATTCAGGAGGACCTGAGTTCAAATCTGTCCTCAGACACTTGACACTTACTAGCTGTGTGACCCTGGGCAAGTCACTTAACCCTCATTGCTCCACCAAGAAAAAAAGAAAAGAACAAAATAATAGATATCTGAGAAGGGATGGATGTGCTACTGTTATTTTTTTCTTATCATCTCAGAGTTCTGGAAAGTTGCTGCCTACTTAATCAGATTAAAGGTACTCTTGGTCTCAAGATTTAATTTATGCAATGTAATACTCTAAGGGTTAGAATTCTGCAGGAGAAAAGATTTGACAACATCTTTACCATGACACAAAATAACCTCTTCATATAAGCCCTAGAAAATCTAATTAGAATTGAGTTAAATATTCTGTTTACAGTGTTTTGATTTCAGTTTAACAAAAGTCAGGGTATAAACATATATGCCATCTTTGAAAATGACTTTAGCACTATGACATCATTTAATGTTTTTTACTTATGTTCAATAGGACTTTGATCTCTGTTTTCAGGGATTCAAGGGAGGAAGTCAAAGTAAGATGCATAATTGAAGTATTTTTACTCTAATAAGTCTCTTGACTCCTTACCGTATCTGACAATTTTTTTCATCTCATGCATAACTCTAATAGTACTTGTGAGATAGTACTCCAGCAGAACTCTAATTTAGCAAACAATTATTTAGTCCCTACTGTTTATAAGACACAGTCCTAGGTGCTTGTTTTTGACAAAATGATAAAGTTGACAAAGTTGGTTTCTCGTAATTCCACCCTTTTCTTTCTATGTCCTAATGCCTCTTTCAGCAACTTCTTCACTACATTCCCTTTCCTCTCTCCTAAAGGTATCTAATACATTGTTGTTGCCCCAGTACTTCCTGTGAGTCAATCAGTCAACTAGTTTTTATTAAGCACCAACTAAGTGCCAGGCACTCTGTTAAGCAACGGTGACACAAATAATTTTTTGACTGATAATCACAAGGAGGGCATACTCAAGGAGTATAATGGGGCAGCAACATGCAAAGAATTGTGTACAAAGTGAATATACAAAGGAAAAACTGGGGGAAAACTCTCTGGAGGATGGCCCTAAAATTCAGGAGGACTGGGAAAGACTTCTTTCAGAATATGGGATTAGCTGAAGTCCGAACTTCGAAGGGAGCCAGCGGATCCAGGAGGCAGATACACGGAGGCAAGGTTTCCAGGAATGGAGTACATCAGGGAAAATGCTTAGAGTTGGAAAGAGTGTCTGGTTCAAATAATATCAAGGATGCCAGTGTCATTATGTCACTGATTATGTGGGAGGGGTTAAGGTGTAAGAAAACATGAAAGATAGAAAAAGAAAAGGTTATGGAAGACTTTTTAAAAGCCATATAGATGATTTTCTTATATTTACTCTGAGTTCTTTTTTGTTTGTTTGTTTTGTGGGGCAATGAGGGTTAAGTGACTTGCCCAGGGTCACACAGCTAGTAGGTGTCAAGTGTCTGAGGCCTGATTTGAACTCAGGTCCTCCTGAATCCAGGGCTGGTGCTTTATCCAGTATGCCACCTAGCTGCCCCTTACTCTGAGTTCTAATAGGAAGCTACTGAAGTTTATTGAATGGAAGAATGAGATGGCTTGTGCTTGAGGAAGATCAATTCGACAGCTGAGTGAAGGATAGACAGAAGTGGAGAGGGACTTAAGGCAGGGAGACCAACCAAAAGGGTATTGCAATAGTTCAGGCATGAATTGAATAGGGCCTTACCAGTAACAGAGTAGTACTAGAAAAGGGAAGGAAATACCTATAAGGGATATTGTAAAGATAAAAGGACTTGGCAACAGAGTAGCTGTGGTGGTGAGAGATTAGAGTTGAAGATGACACCTAAGTTCCAAAACTAGGGGACTGGGAGGAAAGTGGTACCCTTCAGAAGAAGAGGGAAGTTTGGAAGAGGGAAAAGCTTTGGAGGAAAAATGAGTTCAGTTTTGAACATGTTGAGTTTAATACGCCTTTGGAATATTCATTTTGAAATGTCTAAAATGCAGGTGAAGATATAAGACTGAATGTCTGGAAAGAGGTTTGGGCTCTATAAGTAGATCTGAAAGTCATTTGCACAAAATGATCATTGAAACCATGGGAGATGAGATCACTAGGTCAAATAGACTAAATGCAGATGAGAAGCCCCATGACCAAGATTCATAGGACACCCATGGATGAGGAGGTATGAAATGGATAATGATCCAAGAAAGGAGACAAAAAAAGATCTTTCATATAGGTAAGAGTAGAACTAGTTGAAGCAGTGTCAGGTAAAACAAGAGAGTAGAGAGCATGAAGTAATAGGATGATAACTGAGAAACATTTGGTTTTTTTTTTATTAATACCTTTAGAGAAAGCAGTTTCAAGTGAATGATGAGGTTGGAAGTCAGACATAAAAAGTAAGAAGAAAATAAAGGAAGTAGAAACATATATCTTAGACAGTCTTCTCAAGGAGTTTAGCCAGGATAGGAGGATAGATATAAGACATTACCTGGCAAGGATGATTGGATCATATGAGAACTTTTTTGAGGATATGTTTGTATGTGGTAAGAGTAGGGATGATGGAGGGGGCAATCTGCTGGAGGACACTAAACAGAAAAGAAATACTTACGTATGAAGAGAGCTGGACTTGGTAAGGAAAAGTTCCACCTCTTCATGTGAAGTGATGTTGAAGTAGGGGAGAGTTACAGAAGTTATATGAGGGATGTGAGATAAGAAATGGAGGAGAAGAGGGTATCTCAATGAATAGGTTTATTTTTTTTTCAGTGAAATATGAGGCAAGATACTCCTTGATAGGATGAGAGGAGGGGATTTATGGGAGTTTTGAGAAGAGATGAAGAGGCTTAAAAAAGCTGCTATGGTGAGTGGGAAAGTGAATCATTTAGGGAGCTATAAAATGATTGCCTTGCCACAGTGAGAGCCCAGATGTGATTGGACAACATAAGTAGACCTAGTATCACCCAGCAGAATGGGACTAGGAGTAAAGCCTGCAAATGGTGAGAGTAAAGTAAGACTTGGATTTGTCAGAGCAAGATCTAAAGTATAAAAGAGTTAAAGAATTCAAGAGAAATGAATACTATAAACATGAACCAGTTCATCAAGGGATCAATGGGAAAAGGTAGAGAATGGTTGTTTGTCCTTCATTCTCAAAGAAGACCATGACATCAGGGATAATGTCATGACTTACAGTGAACTGGGATTAAGTGAGGGAGGTCTGTGCAAGGTCACCTACCTCACTCTCTCCTCCAGAGTGGGAAGTTTAAAATCTAATTTTTATGTTTAAAAATCTAATGTGTGGTTGCCTTAAATTAGAAACTCATAGCACCAGTCTTTGGGGCATTAAGCATTTATTAAAGTATAATAAAAGTTAGCAAAGAGAACATGCGCAGTTCAGAAGGGAAGACCCTAGCTCCCTTCACCTGCCCCTACCGCGAACTCCAACAGAAAGGGAAGAAGGATCCCCTGTACTCCCCGAGCAGAAGCTCCCTGCAGCCTGCCTGGATTGACATGACTTACAGGCAGTTCTATGAATAAATGTAACTTCTGGATGATGGTTACATGCTTTCTCCTCAGAGAGGGCATTGCCCTGGTTCTCACAATGTCTTTCTCAGTGGGGGCGGGGGTGGCACTCTGATTCTCACAAGAGCTATGTGGGTCCAGTGGAAAAATTTATAGCAGGATGACTAGGGATGGCCCCAGATGTTTCAGGCAATCAGGGTTGTCACACAGCTAATGAATGTCTGAACTGAGATTTGAACTCAGGTCCTCCCAAATTCAGGGACAGTGTTCTATCCACTGCATCACCTGGCTGCCTCAGTAGAGAATATAGCTATAGCAGAGATGATGGTCTAGGAAAAAACTGAAGAATGTGGGTGAAGACAAAAATGAGAAAGAACAGGGTTTGAAGGTACAATGCACAAGGATCAATGAAATGACAACAGCATATGATCAGATGAAAGAATTTCAAAATTCATAAACATGGATGTGGAATAATTGTGCCAGCAAGCTTAAAGCCATAGCTATATCTATGATGGAGTCATAGGAAATAAATATTGAGGAATTCAGAAGTTGATATTTTGAAGGAGGAAAGAAAAACTATAAGTGAGACAATGGAATTACAGAAAGTGACCTAGATGTCTGTAGACAACAGTGATCAACATCTTTAATTTGTGATAATTATGGATTATATGAACCATTTACATTGAGAGGTAGTTTTGGGATCAGGACAAGAAGACAAAATGTCTACAACATTGAAATTTTGGACATTTTGAACTATTGCAAAAGGATATAGAACATAAACAACTAAGTATAGTTCAAATACTCTAATATTATAGAGAAAGAGACAAATGTATTATGAGATGGCTGAGATAAAAATGTCCACATGGGGTAAGAGGTGATGAATATTAGGAACTCAGGAAATCAAGACAAAATTTGTACAACATGATGCAGAATGAAAACAAAAAGTAGAATCAAGAACACACATGCATGTGGCATTATTATGGTAATAAACTTAATAACATAACATATGTAACTGAGTACAATCTTCAGTATGTGGAGTTACCTTCAGTATATTCAACGAAAATATCTTCAGAATAACTACAGTAGTGGATAAAACTAAGAGTATGATGTTTTCCATTCCATATGATTTTGATTTTTTCTGCTAGGTGGATTTATTTTGAAAGGTGTTATTCTTTTTTGTTATTATTGTCAATTGTTTCATGTATCTTTCAGATTATGAGTATTCAGTATGGGAGCATCTATTAAAATTGATCTTAAATTTTCATTGATAAATTTTTTGTCCACACAATTGTGGGTGATAATTCTTTTTAATAAAAATGGATCCATTCCAGTACAATGCATTTCTTAAATTCTCAAAGATATTTTAAGTTTTGTTTTTATACTATGGGAAATTCTTGTCTGTTTCTGAAAGATAGTCAATTTCTAATGCATTATTCTATTTAGCAGGTGATGTCTTGCTATGAATTTACTAAATGCCAATTGTCTTCAGCCTGCAACGATTATTTGCATTCTTTCCATAGTTTCCTTCCATATTCTGAATTGATCAATAACCCCAGCCTACTTAAGCATAACATCTATGAAATTCCTGGTGATGACAACCAGATCCTGAACTGCTATCACAACCTTTATGTTTCTATATACAAATTTACATGACTCAGCCATATGTTTATCCCTTCTCTGTAGACATATTTTTGGATGAGTTCATATGGATGTCATCAATAGAGAGATTTAATTCCACTCTTGGACTTTAGCCATTTCATGGGCTAAATATGGAGGTAAATCACTGTTGATTACATTTGACAAATCTGGTGATATAGACCTATTCTCCACCTTTAAAATTGTTTTGTGAACTGGTGGCTATTTTTTCTTTAAACTATTTCTGCTAATTTTAAGCATGTTTATCATGTTCTCTCAAAATATCAGTCCTTTTCTTTTTTTTTTCTTTTTTGATGGATAAAATGGATAAAGCACTGGCCCTGGATTTAGGAGGACCTAAGTTCAAATCCAGCTTCACACACTTGACACTTACTAGCTGTGTGACCCTGGGCCAGTCATTTAACCCTCATTGCTTAATAAAAGAAATTGATGATGATGATGATGATGATGATAATAATAATAATAATAATAATAATAATAATAAAATAGCATACAGGTTTTTGTTTGGTCACTATCTAGTGAGGGGAAGAAGCCAAATGGAAAAGGAAGTACAAAAGGTCACTGAAGAAAAAAACTCTTTAAAAATTAAAATTAAACAAATGGAAACTAATGACGCTATGAGACATCAAGATACAATAAAACAAAAAAAGTTTAAAAAAGTAAAAAAACATGAAATTTCTCATTGGAAAAAAAACTTACTTAGAAAATAGATCCAGGAGAGATAATATAAGAATTATTAGGCTACCTAAAAGCCATGATAAAAAAGCATTGCCAATATCAAGAAATTATCAAAGAAAACTTCCCTGATATATTAAAACTAGAGAGCAAAATAGACATTGAAAGAATCCACCAATCACTACCTGAAAGAGATCCCCAAATGAAAACTCCCAGGAACATCATAACCAAATGCCAAAGCTCACAGATCAAGGAGAAAATTTTGCAAGCAGCCAAAAAGAAGCAATACAAATATTGTGGAGCTACAGTTAGAATTACACAGGATTTGGCATCTTCCACATTAAATAACTCCAGATTTTGGAATATGATATACTGAAAGGCAAAGAAGTTGGGTTTACAACCAAGAATCACCTACCCATAAAAATTGGATATAATCTTTCTGGGGGGAAATGGATATTAAATGAAAAAAGGGGACTTTCAAACATTTCTGACTAAAAGACCAGAGTTAAATTTAAAAAAAAAAACTGACCTTCACATACAAGACTCAAGGGAAACATAAAAAGGTAAAAACTAAATAAGAAAGAAAAACTGGAAGAAATTCAATACAGTTAAACTGTTTATATTTCTATATGAGAAGATAATATTTGTAAGTATATTATACTTTATTATAAAAGCAATTAGAAGGAGTATATGTAGACAGAGAGTGTGGTTATAAGGTGACATTGATGGGACAATACCTCCCCCCCCCCAAAAAAAAATAAAGGAGTAAGAAAGAAATTGCATGGAAGAAGAAAGAAGTGGAAAATTGAATGGGATAAATTGTTCCACAAAAAAAGGAGGCAAGAAAGAACTATTATAATGGAGGGGAAGATGAGCCTGGGGTAAGGGGGGAGCAAAAATTAAACCTTATTCTCATCAAAGTTGACTCAAAGAGGAAATAACTTACATATATAGTTGGATACAGAAATCCATCTTACCCTATGAAGAAGTTAAAAAAGGCATGGGGATAAAAGACAGGGGAGGGGGGAGTGATACAAGGGAGGAGATATTGGGGAATATGGTGATCATAAGTAAAAGGAGGGGGAAAGAATGGGGGGTAAGCATGGGAGGAAATAAACAGGTGAAAATAGCATGGAGAGAAATAAACAGTTAATCGTAATAATTACAAATGTGAATGGGATGAACGCATCCATTAAATGCAAGCAGATAGCAGAAAGGATTGAAAAAACAAATCCTACAATATGATATTTATAAGAAACACATTTGAAGCAGAGAAATACACACAGGGTAAACATAAGGGGCTAGAACAGAATCAATTATGCTTCGGCTGAAGCAGAGAAAGCAGGCATAGCAATCATAATTTCAGATGAAGCAAAAACAAAAAGTAGATCTAGTTAAAAGAAATAAAAAAGGAAACTATATATTGCTGAAAGATACCATAGACAATTAAGTCATATCAATACTTAACATATATGGACCAAATGGTATAGCATCTAATGTTTTGAGGAAGTTGAATAAGTTACAGAATGAAATAGATAATAAAACTATACTAGTGGGAGACCTTAACCTTCCCCTCTCAGATTTGGATAAATCTAACCAAAAAAAACCACAAATAAATAAAAAAACCCAGAAAAGAAAGAAGAAAGAAGGTAAGGAAATGAATACAATTCTTGAAAAGTTAGATATGATAGTTATATATGACTGGGAATAGAAAGAAATATGCCTTCTTCTCAGCAGCACATGGGACCTACACAAAAACTGACCATGTATTTAGGGCATAAAAACCTTACAAGCAGATGCAGAAAAGCAGAAATAGTAAAAACATCCTTTTCAGATGAAAATGCAATAAAAATGCATTCAATAATGGACAATTACAAGAGATATTAAAAATCAATTGGAAATTAAATAATATGATCCTAAAAAGTAAGTGGGTCATAGAACAAATCATAGAAATAATTATTTCATTAAAGAAAATGACAATGATGAGACAACATATCAAAATTGATTGGATGCAGCCAAAGAAGATACTTAGGGGAAAATTTATATCCCAAACAATTTACATAAGTAAAATAGAGAACAAATTGGGCATACAAGTAAAAAATGAACAAATTAAAATTCCCAAGTAAATACCAAATTAGAAATCCTGGAAATCAAAGTAGAGATTAATAAAACTTAAAGTAAGGGGGCAGCTAGGTGGCACAGTGGATAAAGCACTGGCCCTGGATTCAGAAGGACCTGAGTTCAAATCAAGCCTCAGACACTTGACACTAGCTGTGTGACCCTGGGCAAGTCACTTAACCCCCATTCCCCCACAAAAAACAAAACAAAACAAAACAAAAAACTGAAAGTAAGAAAACCATTAAATTAATAAATAAAACCACAATCTGGTTTTGTGAAAAAACAATAATATAGACAAACTATTGGTTAATCTGATCAAAAAAAGGAAAGAAGAAAAACAAATTATTAGAATAAAAAATGATAGGGGTAAATACCACCAATGAAGAAATTAAGACAATTATAAGGAACTATTTTGCCCAATTATGTGTGAATAGATTTGACATCTAAATGGATGAATATCTACAAAAATATAAATTACCCAGATTAACATAACAAAGAAAATAGTTAAAATAACCCAATTTTAGAAAAAGAAATTGAACAAGCCATCAATGAATTTCCTAAGAAAAAACCAAAGTACCAGATAGGTTCACAAGTGAATTTTACCAAACATTTAAAGAGTAATTAATCACAATACTATTTAAATTATTTGAGAAAATAAGTGGAGTCCTACCAAATACATTTTATGGGACAAATATGGTGCTGATACCCAAACCTGGAAGATCCAAAACAGAGAAAGAAAATTATAGATCAATTTTGCTAATGAATATTGATGCAAAAAATTTAGATACAATATTAGCAAAAATATAACAGCAATAAATCACAAGGATCATACACTTTGATCAGGTGAGATAAATAACAGGAATGCAGGGATGATTCACTATAACCATATCAATAACAAAAGTAACAGAAATCATATGATTATCTCAACAGATGCAGAAAAGGCCTTTGACAAAATACAGCCTCTGTTCCTATTAAAAAAACACTAGAGAGCATGAGGAATAAATGGAGCTTCCCTTAAAATGATAAGGATTATTTCTCTAAAACCATTAGCAAGCATTATCTATAATGGGGAAAAGCTAGAAACCTTCCCAATATAATGAGGGGTGAAGCAAGGATGCCCATTATCACCTCTATTATTTAATATTGAAGTAGAAATGTTAGCTATAGCAATGAGAATTAAAAGAAATTAAAGGGATTAGGAAAGGTAATGAGGAAACAAAACTATCACCCTTTAAAGATGTTATGATGTTATACGTAGAAAATCCTAGAGAATCAACTAAAAAGTACCAGAAATTATTAGCAACTTTAGCAAAGTTAAAATATACAAAATAAATCCACATAAATTTTCAGAATTTCTATATATTACCAACAAAGTCCAGCAACAATAGATAGAGAAATTCCATTTAAAATAACTGTGGCTAATATAAAGTATTTGGCAGTCTACCTCCACAGACAAACACAGCAAGTATATGACCAGAACTACGAAACACTTTTGACAGAAATAAAGTCAGATCTAAACAATTGGAAAAAATAGTAATAGCTAATGGGTAAGCCTAACCAGTATAATAAAAATGACAATCCTACCTATGTTAATTAATTTCTTTAGTGCTATAATGATCAAACTATCTATTTTATAGATCTAGAAAAAATAATAAAATTCATCTGGAAAAACAAAAACTTAAGGATATCAAGGGAATGGATAAAAAAAAAATATGAAAGAAGGTCATCTAGCAAGCAGTACCAGATCTCAAACTGTATTAAAAAGTTGTAATTATCAAAACAATCTGATACTGGCTAAGAATTAGAGAAGTGGATCAGTGGAATAGAACAGGTAGAAATTACACTATAATAAATTGCCATAGTAATCTAATGTATGATAAAACCAAAGATCCAAGCTTTTGGAACAAAAAACTTAATATTTGACAAAAACTGTTGGGAAAATTGAAAAATAGTATGGCAAAAACTAGGGATAGACCAACATCTCACACTGCCTACTAAAATAAGGTCAAAATGACTACATGACTTACATATAAAGGCAATACCATAAGCAAATTAGGAGAGCATGGAATCACTTATCTGTCATAATTACAAACAGAGGAGGAATGTAGGACCAACTAATATATAGAGAACAAAACAAATGTAAAATAGGTAATTTTTATTATATAAAATTTAAAAGTTTTATACAAACAAAACAAATGTAACCAAGATTATAAGGGAAGCAGAAAACCAGCAATGAATTTTTAAAACAATTTTGCCTCATTTCTTAAAATATATAGAGAAGTGAGTCAAATTTATAAAAATGCAAGTTATTCCCCAGTTGATAAATGGTCAAAGGATATGAATAGGCAGTTTTCAGAAAAAGAAATCAAAGCTATTTATAATCATACAAAAAATGTTCTAGATCACTAATGATCAGAGAAACGCAAATTAAAACAACTCTAAGGTATCACCTCACACCTATCAGATTGGCAACTATAACAGAAAAGGAAAATATTGGATGTTTATGGAGATGTGGGAAAACTGGGATGCTACTCCAATGTTGGTGGAGTTGTGAAAAGATCCCACCTTTATTTAGAGCAATTGGAATTACGGCTTAGAGCTATAAAACTGCATACCCTTTGATCCGGCAATACCACTGCTAGGTTTATATTCCAAAGACATCCCCTAAAAGAGAAAAAGACACATTTGTACAAAAAAATATTTATAGCAGCTCTTTTTTGAGCTGGCTAAGTATTAGAAATCAAAAGAATGCACATCAATTTGGGAATGGCTAAACCAGTTGGGGTATATGATGGTGATGTAATATTATTGTGCTATAAGAAATGGCAAGCAGGATGATTTCAGGAAGGCCTAGAAAGACTTGTATGAATTGATGTATAGTGAAATAAGAAGAACCAAGAGAACATTGAGCATAGAGACAGCAATAATTTTTCATGAAGAACCATGATTGATTTAATTATTCTAAGAAATACAATGATCCAAAACAATCCCAAAGGTCTAATAATGAAGCATACTCTCCACCTCCAAAGAAAGAACTGATATTGATTGAATGCAGAATGAAGCATGCTATTTTTCACTGTCTTTTTTAAAATTCACATTTTCTTATACAAAATAACTAATATCGTAATGTTTTGTATAATTGTACATGTATAACCCTCATCTAATCGCTTACCATCTCAGGCAGAGAAGGGGGAAGGGAGGGAGTAAAAGAGGGACTAAATTTGGAATTCAAAACCATAAATAAAAATGTTTATCATTTAAAAAATAACCAAGTTTTTATTAGGAATAATGTTAGATAAGTACTAATGTATCTAACTGAGTTCTTTCAGTAAGGTTTTATTTAAGAATTCTAATAAATTTGTTAAGTTATATAGCCCCAACTTTCTTCCCTTGTTGCCTTATGTTTACTTAATATGTCTTGCCTAGACAAGACCAAGGTATTTGAAATATTGCCCTGAACCACTGGTTCAGTTCACTAGCCAGATTCAAGTTCAAAGTGTTCAGTGTGCAGGTTTTCATGGGCTACAAGGGAAATAGGAGTCAGTAGAATGATATTATAGCCAAAAACACTAATGCAATCTTCATCTACATTAACAGAGGCCTGTTGTCATCATTATCATCATCATTGTTGTTGTTTGTCAAACTGAACCATGATATCAACGAGGTGATATCATGACTTACAATGAATTGGATTTAGTGAGGCAGAGCTATGCAAAGTCATGAGCCTTACTCTCCTCCACAGCCATCTGGGTCCAGTACCACTGTGTTCAATTCTGGACACTATTATTTAAGAAGGACATTGATAAGCTGAATGCACCTTTTGGAGAAAGGTACCCAGAAAGGTGAAAAGGCTTGAACCTATGTCATATGAGGATTGGTTGAAGATACTCGGTACGTTTAGCCTAGAAAAGAAAAGAAATTCATGAGAGACATAAAAGAAAGGGGTCAGGGAGAAGGTGTTATTCTCTTCTTTTATTGAGAAAACAAAAACAAACAAAAAACCTTGAGAGGGGATGGACTCAGCTACCCATCTCATCATTTCCATGTGATGCACAAGCAACGGCATGAGGAAGAAAATCAACCCCATTCTTTCATTAGACATTTATATAGTAAGTTTGGAGTTCACAAAATGAAAATACTGATGTATTTTACTATAATTATCATTATTAAAGCATTTACCTACATTGGATATGTGATGAAATGGTACAATCTATTGATTATGAAATTAGTGCTTGCTCTCTTTTTAATTTCATGATAAAATTTCTGGCACACTTTGAATGCTTTTATATAATTCCATATATTACATGTATTTTTATTTGATTTGATGTTGGAATTTATTTTTGCCATAATCAATTCATATCTGGGATGACTTAATAGTTTTCATTTGTGTTCTTGAACTTCTACTCTCCTTGGAATAATTTCTCCATTGAGGACTCCATCTAAGCATTTATTATGTGCCAGATCCTGTGCTAAGTGATGGGGATGGAAAGAATGATGAAAACATAGTCCCTGTCCTTGTGGAGCTCAACAGAGAGAATATCAACAGTGAGGCTCAGAAATATCAAACATGAGACAGATGGGCCATATGACACCTACAACACTCCTAAGTGCATCCTGAACAATATTAAAATGTAGGTGGGAGGGGGCAGCTAGGTGGCACAGTGGATAAAGCACCAGTCCTGGATTAAGGAGGACCTGAGTTCAAATCCAGCCTCAGACACTTGATACTTACTAGCTGTGTGACCCTGGGCAGGTCACCTAACCCTCATTGCCCTGCCCGCCCCCAAAATGTAGGTGGGAAGTAATTAACCAAATAAACAAAACTATAATAAAACAGTTAATATTACATTTTAAAACTAAATCACTATGCAGCCCCCAGGGATCCATATGTTCTAACTAGTGGTTACTCTTTCTATTTTAATTTAATACCACTAATGTAGCTTAACACTATTCTGTGAAACAAAATCAACACAATTGAAGTTTTTAGCTTTTCATATAACTTGTCTCTAATTATAGAATTTAGAAATTCCCTACATTTTCCTCTATGCCATACTGTTCCTGACTTTTTTTTGCCAAATAACCGCATTAAGTTAGACATCCTCGTACAATCCTCTATCGACTCCATTTGATCCCATGCAATTTGATTTTTTGCATTGACCAGATTCACAGAGCTTAATAGGCTGGATCTAAATGCAAAATCTGTATTTTTAAAATAAGTGTAACATAGGATCAGAGAACACAGTATTAGAAAGGATCCATAGGTTATCAAGGTAAACCTCTTAAGTGGCACAGTGGTTAGAGTGCTGGACATGGAGACAGAAAGACATGAATTTTAATTCTGCCTTTGATAAAATGGGAATAAATAATATATTTGACCTACCTCACATAATTGTTGTAATGATTAAATAAAATAACACATTTAAAGTACTTTGCAAACCTTATAACACCAAATAAATGCTTTAGCTAGCTATTATCTTATTAGGATTTAACATATGTGGAAACTGAGGTACAGAAATTTTAAGTGACTATAACTATTAAGTATCTGAGGTGGAATGTAAACTCAGCTTTTGTATTTAATTCTAGCACTCTATACTGCCTCATTCTATTTTCAACATTAGTTTCTCTCTCTGCCCTGTCCTTTTCCCAACTCTTCAGGCATTGCTTTCCTGGAGTTGAAAAAACTTCATGAGGAGCCTCTTTTCCTAAATATTAATGAATAGTGAAGAGACTCCTATGCCCAGTTTCTGAGTTGGGAACTTACGAAGGGAGAAGCACCATGCTTCCTAATTTATTTGAGTCTGAGAAACTGCCATATCTAAAAGGGAGAGAGATTATTGACTTTAGGCCCATGAGAGCATGAAGTTAAACGTAATAGTGAGTAAAGTTTTTTTTTTTTTTTGGTTTGTTTTTTTCCAGATGAATACTCCTTTCCCCCCAAGAGAAAGCGGCTAGGCTCTTTGCTCTCTGGGTGTGAAATACATATGCTATGCTATGTACACTGCTGACTCAACACCATTTCCCACACTCATACTTGAAATAGGTAGGATTATTTCTCATAGGGGCAGGTGTGAGAAATGATATTTGTGGGATTCTTTACTCTTTTCAAGCCCCTGAACTCTTGAGGTAGAAATACTTTGACTCTATTTCTATATAGGAAAGCAATCAGTTAAAATTCCTTCTTTAAAAAATAAAAGGTATTTAGCAGATTGAGAAAACTATGTTGATTTATTGACTTTATTGAATTAAATGCAATCACATAGAAAACAAAAACATAAAAATATTTATATTCATAGCTCAGTTTATGCTATCAGTGACTTCTTACTAGGACAATTCTCACTTTATTGTTCTTCCTTATGTGAGCACTACTCATTGCTTAAGAATTTTAGGGAAGAGGGCAGCCAGGTGACAGAGTGGATAAAGCACCGGCCCTGGATTCCGGAGGACCTGAGTTCGAATCCAGTCTCAGACACTTGACACTTACTAGCTATTTGACCCTGGGCAAGTCACTCAACTCTCATTGCCCTGCAAAAAAAGAAAAAGAAAAAGAAAGAATAAAATCTAGTGTCCTAGAAGAAATTAAATTCCTTGAGGACAGGGACTTTTCAGTGTGTCTCACACTGATGGATCAGGTTTCCCAAAGCAAGGCTATATCTCCCTCTCAGGACTCTAGGAGTACCTCTGGAAACTAGGGATTATAGTGATTCTTTGCTATTGCAATTGGCTCAAACTTGATTCCTTGTACATTCCACAACATTTGCCAGTATTGTCCTAGTGTCATTTAATCGCTTAACAACAATCAGCTTTTACAAAAGGAAACTTACTAAGAAGATTTAACAAGAATGCAAGTAAAAAAATTTCCCCCCAACAACAGGGAATATACCCTTTCCTTTTACAATTTACTAACAAAGGAGAATGGGTTCAAACTTAAAGCAGTTTTCTCCAAAACATTTGACTTATCAAATTCAAATCCAAAATGTCTCATAGCTACTGAAATAGTATCTAAGATAGTACCAGGTTTGACTTCTTGTTCCTCAGGTTGCTGCTCAACCTTAGGCTCCTAGAAAACCCTGGTTTGTATTCCCAACAGTGGAATCAGGGCTGTTTACATTTTTGACCTTTCTTAGCTCACAAATGCACCACTGTCTTCAATACCATTTTACATAAAAGAAGGAAAGAACAAAGACAATCAACAGAGGCACATATTCCTTGGCCATGTCTGTGGCCAGATAGGTATATTATGACTTAAGACATCTCTTCCCATTTAATGCTTATTGCAGCATAATTTTGCCTGACCCAGCCAGACAGGCAACAGAAAACACCTGGGCTCTGAGGCCAGATTTGAACTCAGGTCCTCATGATTCCAGGGTTGATGCTTCATCCACTGCCCCAGCTAGCTGTTCCTGACCACTCAGTCTCGTAAGAATGCTCTATCTTCATCAAAGGCAAGGAATAAAATGTTGACTATGAAAAGGTCACAAACAGAGCCCAGGGGCATTGTCCTGGGTTAATATCAATAAATTAATCACTTTTTACCATTTTTTACTGTAAATTTTCCTGTCTTAATACCTAGTCCATCAAAATCTCATAAGAGAATTTACTAAATGCCATGGCGAACTACAAGTATCTTCTGTTTGCAGCATTTCCCTGAGGTAGCAGAGATCTCATTTTGAATCCCATTTCTGACACTTGCTATGTGTAGGCAAGTCACTTAATCTCTCTGAGCAATAAATTTTATCATCCTTAATATGGAGCATTTAATTCCTGTGGTAGTATAGTCTAGTGTTCTTAGGAATATCAAATGAAGCAATGTATATAAAATGCTTGGCAATCCTTAAAGTACTATGCAAATGTCAACTATTATTCTTAGTCATATTAATAACAGAAGAAAAAACAACAATAATTATGTAATATTATATTTTTTGTTCTCATTGAGATTTGATTTCAGAATTCCTAGAGATCTTTTGACATAGAGTCATAGCATTCTCCTTGATAGTTTTACCCTCAAAAGTTCTTGCCTGTTGAAGACCAAGATATTTGTGTCACTATTTCCCAATGGTTTAATTTGCTTTCTGGATCCAAGACTAGCCTCTTTGGTTTCTATTTACTTTGCATACATTTTTATTTTTATACTTTCTAAGAGTAAATAATATTTTGATATCATGGTTTGGTTGAACTACTTACTCTATTTTGGAAGCCATTCTTAGTACTGTTTAGAATAGATTATAAAGTATTTGAAGCAAGGGAGAAGCATAATGGGCTTAAACTATCTTTTGGGGAAGATGTCATATCTTATTTTAATTATTCCTGATATTACAGTGTTGCTTCTTGTCATTGAGTCATTTCAATCATTCCCTACTCTCTGTGACCCCATTTGGGGTTTTCTTAGCAAAGATATTGAAGTGGTTTGGCATTTTTTTCTTCAGCTCCTTTTACAGATGAGGAACTGAAGCAAACAGGGTTAAATGACTTGCCCAGGGTCACAGAACTAGGAAGTATCTAAGGTTGAATTTAAACTCAGGCCTTCCTGACTTCAGGGTCGGTCCTGTTCCTGTGATGTTGCCAGCATGTTTTAAATTGAACACATTTTTCCACATAGCAAATACTCCAAGATTTCTCTACACACTTTGGTATATGTATTTTTAGTATATGAATAAGCATTGAGTAAAGATCTAACTCAAAGTCTTTGAAAAAATCAGTAATGGCATCACAAATGGTACAGTGCTTTCAGGCAGCTTATTGGGTAATTACTAAATCAATAATAAGTGTTCTTTATACCTTTGGGATATTCTGGTGCACTCCTTCAGCTCTTCAGTCAATATATTATTTCCTTATAAATGTTTATTGGTTTTCTGTGTGACAGGCCTAGTATTTCATTAATATTATTACTATTTTATCACCATCTGATTCTTTTGATCAATTTCTATAGGATTCAGTGAGGAACAGCCATGTGGAAAGTTAGTATCCTGCTATTATTCTTCCCTGCCTAATAATTGGCAAACTATTATAGGTGAATAAAATAACATATATTTTGTAGGTGAATAAAAATATTCTGCAAGGTGGACTTCAGTAATATGTGAACCAATACTTGACAGAAATGCAGGATCATTTTCAAAGAGGCAGTGGAACTAGGTAGCAAATTGTCACACTTAACCCTCATTGCCCCACAAAGAAAAAAAGTAAGAAAAAAGAAAGAAAGGAAGGAAGGAAGGAAAGAAGGAAGAAAGAAAGAATCAGAGAAATAAAAGAGAGTCTTTTGGAAAGCAAGAAGATCAAATAATCCAATACTTAAATGAATTAATCCAAACTATTCATTGGAAGGTCAAATACTTAAACTAAAGCTTAAATACCTTTGTCACATGAAAAGACTATACTCATTGGGAAAGACCTTTGGAAAATGGGGGAAAAAGTTGGGGTAAAATGAAGGCAAAAGGGGAAGGGGACAGCAGAGCATGAAAAATATAGTATGAAAGAAACAAACATGAACTTGGGCAGACTTTTGGAGACAGTGGAACACAGCAGGGTCTTGCCTGTTGTGCCTCATTGGGTGACAAAGAGTCAGATATGATTGTATCACTAAACAACAACAACAACAATAATAAAGTGTGAGAATATAAGCTTATCACCTGTAGGCTTACTGAAGTCATCTTTGATACAACCCCCACAAGTAGCCAACAGGATAATAGGGATGATCTATAGCTCATATTTTCCCAAATGATTTTGAGTTGCTCTGCATGGTGTTTCTCTGTCATGAAATCTTCTGAGTTTCTCGTAGCTTGGAGATCATAAGTATGTGGTATTGCTTTACATAGTTAAAAATATTGTTCCATAGTTCTTTTGTGGATCATAACCAGCAGCTTTTGCTGTAAAATACTGGCAAAATTAACCTGAGATTTTCTCTCTCCCTTCAGAAAGATATGAAAAGAAAACATTCAGACTATATCTGCTCATACCTCCCAAAATTTACTTTTGAGTATAGCTTACCATCTTGGTGTACTCTTCTTTCCCATCATTGCCACTCTTTTAACCAAAGACTAGGTGAGATTGGAATTTCACAAGTTTCCTATGTTCAAAGCTACTGGAGAGATGAATAAAATTGATGTTTCTCTTTGTTTAGCTTAGACTGGATTTTTTCTACATTCAGAATCTGGTATATCCAATTGTTAATAAAATGATAATAGCTTAAGGCCTCATTTAAAAAAGAAATTTTCTAGCAGCTTTTGCCAGTGATGAAGATTCCTGACATGTTAAAAAAATCGTGTTGGTTTTTTAACAGCTATCTAAACTCTATAGAAAGAAAGAAAAAAAAATTCAAAATGATAGTTCATGGCCCTCAGGTAAAAAAGGAAGGAAAAAACCCTTAATCTAGAAAAAGCAAGATTCATTCATTCATTCATTTATCTATTTATTAATCTATTTATTTATTTGTTTGTTTATTTATATATCTGTTTATTTATCTGGTTTTGCCATTGGAGAAAAATTTTAATGGAACAAGGAATATCATAAAAGCTAAATTTGAAAAATGTGAATATATAAAATTAAGACTCTTATAGTGGGCAGCTAGGTGGCACAGTGGATAAAGCACCAGCTCTGGATTCAGGAGGACCTGAGTTCAAATCCAGCCTCAGACCCTTGACACTTACTAGCTGTGTGACCCTGAGAAAATCACTTAACCCTCATTGCCCTGCAAAAAAAGACTCTTATAGAAACAAAAATAATGAAGATAAAATAAGGATATGTTGAATAGGAAAATATTTGTATTAAATATCACTCATAAATCCTGATACCCAGGATATATAGGTAAATATATAACAAGAGGCATTCCCCAATAGATAAGTGGTAAAAACATATTAACAAATAGTTTCAAAAGAATTGCAAACTCTAAATGACCTAATGAAAAAATAAACCAAATCACTATGGAGGAAAAATGTCAATGAAAACAACTCTTTTAGCTCATACTTTAAAAACTGGAAAAGATGATAAAAAGCAGGAATAGTTAACACTGGGGAGACTATGGGAAGAGAGGAGTATCAGTACTATATTTTTGGTGGGTCTGTGAATTGGTCCAACAATTCTGGCTATAAATTTGCAATTATATGAGAAACACATGACATTGTCACATGGTTCAATGTCAGTGAGGGATATTTTATCAGTGACAATAACATTAAAGAAGAGGTATGACCATCTTCTTTGTTGATAAGGAATACAGATAGGCCCATTCCAACTGACCTATAGCTGAAATCTTCCATATATGTTGTCTCTCTCATTAGAATGCAAGCTCCCTAAGTTACTGTCTTTTCATTTTTTTATTCCCAGTGTTTGGTATTGTGCTTTGTACATAGTAAGTGCTTAGTGTGTCATTTGAAATATTGGTGGCCAGCCTGTCTCTGTTCTAAGTTATTGGGGAACTAGGCTGGGGCTTCTAAGATACTGCTACTTATAAATTAATGGCTTTTGTACTAGTTTTTGGCATTAAGCATTTTTTAAAAATATTTATTTATTTATTTAAAGTTTTGAGTTCCAAATTCTATTCCTTTCTCATTCCCTCCATAGCCTTCCTCCTCCCCAAAGTTGCAATTAATCAGTATAGATTATACATCTGCAATTATGTAAAACATTACTATATTAGTCGTTTTACATAAAAAGACTCAAGTAAAAAAAAAGAGAGAAAGCTCAAAATAGCATGCTTCAGTCTGCGTTCAATAAATATTAGTTATTTTTCTGGAGGTGGATATATGCTTCATCATTAGTCCTTTGAGATTGTCTTGGATCATTGCATTTTTCCAAGGAGATATTTCACATTAGCCTCTATTTTTTTTTTTTTTTTTGCGGGGCAATGGAGGTTAAGTAACTTGTCCAAGGTCACACAGCTAGTAAGTGTCAAGTGGCCGGATTTGAACTCAGGAACTCCTGAATCCAGGGCCAGTGCTTTATCCACCGCACCACATAGCCTCCCCCACCCTCTATTTTTTTATTCATTTGGATTTGCTTTATTGTGTCTTGGTTTCTCATAAAGGCATTAGCTTCCATTTGTTCAATCCTAATTCTTAGGCAATTACTTTGTTCTGAGAGCTTTTGTATCTCTTTTTCCATCTGGCTTTTCAAGCTGCTGACTTTTTTCTCATGACTTTCCTACATCACTCTCATTTCTCTTTCCATTTTTTCCTCTACCTCTCTTACTTTGTCTTCAAAGTCCTTTTTGAGTGTCTCTGTTGGCCTGAGACTAATTCATATTTTTCTTGGAATATTCATATGTATGAGCCCTGATGTTGCTTGCTATCCTCTTCTGAGGGTACAACTCGATGTTTCTTGTCACTAAAGAAACTTTCTATGGTTCTCAACTTTCTCTGCTTGATCATCTTGCCTGTCTTTTACTTGACTTTTAACTCCCTCCTACAGCGGGGTCCTACTTTGAAGCTATGTGCTACCAAGCTTTAGAGAATCCCAGGTGTTTTGGTTTAAGGGAGGGTGGGTTCTTCACTTGCCTGGCCTATTCCCTAGTCCATAGATAACCCCAGGTCAACTTGCTAAATAACCAGACAGCAAAACTTTTTGTGCTGTGGTTGTTAACTTCAAGGAGCCTGTGCCCCTCTCCCACCTCGGCTCCTGCTGCTCAAGCCTATTTCATAGTTCCCAGCGGGGTGAAAAACCCAAGTTCCACCTCAGCACCAGCAGAGACCAAAAAGCAAGATTTAAAGTGCTAATAAAACAATAAGGGACTTAAAAACATAGAAATGGGATTGATGATTTAAATCTTGGCTATTTTGGATGAAAGATGGTGACTTGGGTAAGTACCAAATTCACTAACATCTTAGAAACTTAGGATCTCTTAGAAAAGACCACTCTCTTATTCTCTAATGGGATTTTCATTATACAAGTAGAATTATGAACAGTATTCCTATTAGCTTGTTGCTTGAGGTTAGTCCTCATGTTAAAAAAATCCTTTAATTATACTACAGCAATATTACATACTGAATATTGTTACTACATACATTCTCTATCTTGTTCTCTGTCTATCCTGTTCTGCTCTCTTCTACATCATCATACTCCCACAGAGTTTCATACAAAATTTCTAATTCAAAAAATTCCCAGGGTCCCAGCTCTTCAGTAAGGATCCTAGGGTGGTCCCACCTCTTTCCAAGCTGGGAATATAACTACATAAACCAATAGCCCATGCAGCTATTGGTTGATTTGGGCAAGAGTTAATTAGAAATAACATTGATAATTGAAATAATATTGATTCCTGTACATTATCTTGTTTAAGTTCTACAAAACATTTTGAACTCTGTAATATTAGTACAAGGATTTGGCATCCTACTGTCCATTAAAGATAATAAGCTTCCTATATATAAATTTGGCTACAATGTAGTCATTAAGTATTGCATTTTTATAGCCTATGATTTGCTATTATAGTTTTGTCCCCATTATTTTTGTTGTTATTATTATTCTCATCATCTTTAATCTCTGATAACCATTCAATATGAATTCATCAAGGACCTGTGTATTGTAAGGGGCTAAAATTCTTGCTATGATGTCTAAAATCTAATGAGTGGTCACTTTAAATTAGAAGCTTTAACAAGAGTTTAGATTTTTAACCATTTATTAAAGAGCATTAGAAGTTGGTGAGGAGAGAGAGAGGTAAAAATCTAACTATCTCTAAGAGACTCCAGCATCCGACCCGTCATACCAAGGTCAGGAACCCAAGAGACCCCAAAGCTTCCTTCCTCCTCCCAGAAGCCTCCTCTCCAACAGGAAACAGGGCTGTCCACACACATACACAGCTCCAAGCTAATTGGCTGGTAACTCTGATTGACAAGCCCCACAGGTGGTTTCTATAGATATAAGTTCCCAATGCCAGACTGGCCTTCAAAACCCCAGAAAAGGTCACTTCTGGATGCTAAAGTCACATGGCTTCTCTTCACTTGACTTCTCCTCATGGCAGAGTTTCCCTATAGTATCTCTCCAGCAGGGGATGCCATTCCAATTCTCACAGTATGTCCAACCTCCCACACAAAGCTGTTTCCAGCTACCATAGCCCAATTTTATCTCACCCTTCTCTGAATTATAGCACTTAAAAAAATCTACACCAAACAATTTTGTACCTGGTTGTACAAAATTAGTCTTTTATTGCTCTCCAAATAATCTAAAAAATCCTACCATCAGCTCATAGAGTATAGAATTTATTTCATCCTTTGTATTTGTATCTCCAGTACCTTCCATAGTGCCAGTCACATACTAGACATTTAATACATGCTTGTTGATTGAATAATTGAATTGAAGTCAGGGAGCATGGTTTCAAATTGTTTTATCCTCTACAATGCCCAGTACAGTGTCACAATTATACTGTTTTTAGCAAACACTTTTTGATTTTTAATACATGAAAAATTGCCACCTCTCTAACTCTTTCTAAATATTTCTGCTATTTGTCTTTTGAAATATCACTTGAACAATTTATAAATCACAGACAATAGAATAATTTAAGGATTGTTGAAGGAATGAACAAGTTTTGACAAAGTGAAAGGATATGATGGGGGTTGTAATTAGTATTGATTAAAGTACTCTGAAAGACATGCATCATTTTAACTAAATATGTTTCCACTAGAATCATTCAATATATTTCATTATATTTTAAGTATTTTGCTATACTGATAAAAAAAATTCAAAATTATTGTTTTGGTTTCCTTATTAATGTAACTGGGGAATCCAAATGATCATATTATGTTTAGTTCTATCTGTAACAATGTTCTTTTTTCTTATCGATTTTCCCATAAATTTAATAATATCCATCACTAGATATTATTAAAAATGCATTATTTTAGGGGGGCGGCTAGGTGGCGCAGTGGATGAAGCACCGGCCCTGGATTCAGGAGTACCTGAGTTCAAAGCCAGGCTCAGACACTTGACACTAGCTGTGTGACCCTTGGCAAGTCACTTAACCCCCATTTCCCCACAAAAAAAATGCATTATTTTTCAAAATACATTTTTTCTTTTTTTTAATTATTAAAGTATTTTATTATTTTTCAGTTACATGTAAAGATAGTTTTTTGTTTGTTTGGGGTTTTTTGGTGAGGCAATTGGGGTTAAGTGATTTGCCCATGATCACACAGCTAGTAAGTGTTAGGTGTCTGAGGCCGGATTTGAATTCAGGTCCTCCTAAATCCAGGGCCAGTGCTCTATCCACTGTGCCACCTAGCTGCCTCTAAAGATAGTTTTTAACATTTGTTTTGATAAGATTTTTAGTTCCAAATTTTTCTTCCTCTCTCCCTTCTGTCCCCCTCCTCATGACAGAAAGCCATCTGATAGGTATTCCTCCTCATAAGTGTTTTACTTCTGACTATCCTCTCCCTCACTGTGCACTCCCTTTTTTCACCCTTCCTTCCTTATCTTCTTCGCCTCCTATTTTCCTGCAGGGTTAAATAGATTGCTCCTCCCAATTGGGTATGAAAGCTATCCCCTCCATGAGCCCACTCCTATGAGATCAGGGTCACTGAGCTAATTCTGTGTTCTAAATTTTTCTTCCTCCCTCCCTCCTCAACCCTCGCTATGAGATCAAGCAATTCAATATGTCATACTGGTGCAGTAATGCAGAACATCTTCATCTGCCTTGAAAGTGTTTTGCTTTTTACTGCTCTCTCTCCCAATCTAACCTTTCCTCCTTCCCCTCTTTTCCCCTCCCCTTTTCTCCCTCCCCCCCTCCCCTCAGGGCTAAAATATATTACTATACCTACTTGAGTATGTATGTTAGTCCTTCTTTGAGCCAATTCTGATGATATTTAGGTTCACTCACTCCCCAACTCCTTCCCCCTCTTCTACTCTCCTCCATAAGCTTTTTTCTTGTTTCCTTCATGTCAACCACCTTTCCCCAGATCATCTCTGCCCTTCTCCCTCCCCCAGGTTATTCCTCCTACACCTCAATTCTATTTTAATGATGTCATTATGGATTAGTTAGGTGGCACAGTGGACAAAGCACCAGCCCTGGACCCAGGAGGGCCCAAGCCCAAATCCAGCCCCAGACATAAGACACCCCACCCTGTCTGCCCTACAAAGAACAAAACATAAATGCTTTACAAATATCATACCTTCATATTCAGTTCAGCCCTGTATTCTGTGAATTGCATACTGAGATAGTTCTTATGATTTCAAAGTATTATCTTCCCATATAGGAATGTTAACAGTTTGATCTTTTAATATCTCTCATGAAGTCTTTTCCCTGTTTACCTTTTTATGCTTCTCCAGGGTCTTGTATTTGAAAGTCAAATTTTCTATTCAGTTCAGGTCTTTTCAATACAAATGCTTGAAAGACCTCTTTCTCATTGAAATCCCATTTTTGTCTCTGAAAGATTATACACAGTTTTGCTGGGTATGGGATTTTTGGCTGAAGTCCCAGTTCATTTGCCCTCTGGAATATCATATTCCATGCCCTTAGGTCCTTTAATGTAGAAGCTTCTAGATTTTGCTTTATCCTTATTGGAGCTCCACAGTATTTGAATTCCATTTTTCTAGCTGCTTGCAGTATTTTTCCCTTCACCTGGGAGTTCTGGAATTTGGCTATAATATTCCTGGAGGTTTTCCTTTTGGGATCTTTTTCATGAGGTGATCGGTGGATTCCTTCAATTTCTATTTTAGCTTCTGCTTCTAGAATATCAGGGCAATTTTCCCTCACAATCTCTTGGAGGATGGTGTCTAAGCTTTTTTTTTGGTCATGGTTTTCAGGTAGTCTAATGATTTTCAAATTATCTCTCCTAGATTTATTTTCTAGGTCAGCTGTTTTTCCAAGGAGATATTTCACATTGCCCTCTATTTTTTCATTCAATTGGAAATGCTTTACTGTGTCTTGGTTTCTCATAAGGTCACTAGCTTCCATTTGTTCAATCCTAATTCTTAGGCAGTTATTTTCATCAGACAGTTTTTTTTAATCTCCTTTTCCATTTGGCTTTTCAAATTGTTGACTTTTTTATCATGACTCTCCTGCATCGCTCTCATTTCCCTTTCCATTCTTTCCTCCTTTTCTCTACCTCTTCTTTCTATTTCTCCTACTTTCTCTTCAAAGTCCCTTTTGAGAGCTTCCATGGCCTGAGACCAGTTCATATTTTTCTTGGAAGCTTTGGATGTTGGAGCTTTGACCCTGTTATTATCTTCTTCTGAGGTTGTATTGTGGTCTACCTTACCCCCAAAGAAGTTTTCTGTGGTCTTCTGTTTTCTCTGCCTACTCATCCTGGCTTACTATTTCTTGGCTTTTAATTCCTTCTTAAAGTGTGGCTCTGCTTCCAGGACACACTGTTCAAGCTACAGTGTGGCCCAGGGGCTGGTTGGGCTTCTTCTCAGCCTGCCTGGCCTCATTTTCATTTGATTTTAAACTCTTCACTGGGGGTGGTGGTTTTGGGGGGGGGGGCGGGTGCTGCTTCTGGGTTCCTCTCCTGTTCTCAGCTTCAGAGGGTCCCAGGTGTTTTGGGTTGGGGGGGCAGACTTTAATCTCACCTGACCTGTTCTCAGGTCCAGAGATAGCCTTAGGCCTATTTACTAAGAAACCAACCAGCAAAGTTTTCTGTGGTGTGGTTCTCAGCTTCCGATGAGACTGCTCCCCTGCTTCCCTCCCTCACCTGGGTCTCCCGCCGCTCAGGATTTCTTCCTGGTTGCCCGCTGGGGTGGGACAGTCGAATCCCACCCCCAGTCAACTGGTACCCCTGCACTTGCCCCCCAGGCCAGCTGTTCAGCCCGACCCTGCTTGGTTCCACAAGATGCCTGTGCTGCAGCCAATTCAGAGGCACTGGGGCAAATTCCTCCGGCGGGTATCTGGTGTGTCGGCCTGACTGCGGAGTTAGCCTTTATTCATGGCCCAGCACAGTCCCCTGAAATCCATCTATAGCTGGAGAAAACTCTCAGCCAATATTTTTGTGTGTTTTTCTGCCCCGAGGGTTATTTTATTGCTATTTTGGGGGTGATTGTATCAGGAGCCCTGTGCATTTAATGTCTTTCCTCTGCCATCTCGGCTCTGCCCCCTGTTCATCATTTCTTACAACACATTCATATACCACAACTTGTTCAGCCATTCCCCAATTGGTGGGCATTCACTTGATTTCCAATTTTTTGCCACAAAGTATATATTTTTTCTAATGTATTATTGAATTACTGTAGAGCCCTGCCTGATGAAGAAATTCACTCTGCCAATGAATATCAGAATTTTTTTTCTTTTACTTATAATCTTCAAGAGTTGCCTCAGTGCAGTAATAGATCATGGGACTTGCCCAGGGTCCCACTCTATGTACCTCCAATATGTATCGGGAAGCTAGATTTACTTACTTTGATACCAAATCTTTATCCATTCTGCAACACTGTCTTTCATTTTACAAAGTACTGGAATAATTTTAATCATAACCCATCAGTATCTAGTCAAATTAGAAGGTAAAAATGAATATTATTTAACATTTGTAAACATTTTGCATATGCAAACATATACTGTCATAGATTTATAAAGAGTTTCTTTTCCTCCTGCCTTCCTTTCCAACTTTCATTCTTTTTTATTTCTTTTACCCTCATTTAATTTTATTACTTTGGGAATAAGTGATTGCAAAGGAATAAAAATCAAAGAAGGCACTATATATACAGCCATTGACTTTCTCAGTGTGTATGACTGAATTCAGCAGCTTTTTTGAACCATGAATATTTTTAGATCTTAAGACATGCCCTAAGAAAATGCCAAGATATTAGTCCACTTTGCACCAATGCTACCTTTTCTAAAGATGAGATAAAAGATATCTTACAAAGACTAATGAGTTACCTATGATTTCTTTTTTCCCCCTTTGGAAGAAAGAAACGTACTAAAATCTGTTGGATGATCCTATCTTAAAAGCATCATTAAGAGAAATACGTTATTGTCTATTTATGTTTATGACATGATTGGTTATTTCTTACACATCCCTATGAGTTGCTTCATTATCATTATCACCATTTTTAAGATGAAAATAGAAATTTAGGATTGTTATCTTTTTTTGTCACAGCAAACCATGGGCAGTCAGAATGAGAATCAGGTTTGATGAGTAATGATCTTTAATTTAGCCCACAGAGCTCCACACTCTTTCTTTGCCTTTCTTCTCTGAGAATAGGCTCCTTCTGCTGTCTAGAACAGTAATATCAGGATATAGCATTTAGAATATACTCCTAAATAGTAATTGTATAAAGAAAAATAGTAAAGAGAGGCTCCAAATCCAGAAGATGGGAAAAGAACCATCTCAGCTACTTTATAACCAAGAAAATAGAGATTTTATTTTTGTCATTCTTGACAATGGCGATCAAGAAAAAGTAGAATCAAAATGAGAATGTATTTTACAAGCCTAGTTATTAGTATTGTCTAATATCATTTCTTCTGTCCAATATAATTATAACTTTCATTACTGTTATTAAGAAGCATCACCTATTTTGCATATTAAGATCCCTTTTGACCTAAAGATATATTAAAAGTTCAATTGAGATTTTTCTCCCTAAAGAAACTTGAATTTATATTCTTGAATTTATGTGATTATGTCACCCACCTGCATTAGTGGAGGAAGCACAGTAATACAATTACAAATACATTAATGTAAAACAAATTAAATTATGGGAGACCAGGAAAGATCTCTTGTAGATGGTAGGATTTGAGTTAAGTCTTGAAGGAAGCCAGAAAAATAAGGAGTAAAGATATATGGGGAGAACATATCAGGAATGTGGGACAACAAGATCAAGGCACTAAGAGGGGGAAATCAAATGTTACAAAAAATAGCAAAGTGATCAGAATAACTAAAAATAAAATTGACACGGGGGAGAATAAAATGTCAGAAATTTGAAAAGGTAGGAAGGTAGCTGATTATAAAGAGCTTTCAATGTCAAACAAGGCACACATTATTTATTATGTATTTATCATTCATTATTTTATTTATTTATTTATTTTGGTGAGGCAATTGGGGTTATGTGACTTGCCAAGGTCACACAGCTAGTAAGTGTCAATTGTCTGAGGCTGGATTTGAACTCAGGTACTCCTGACTCCAGGGCCAATGCTCTATCCACTGCACCACCCAGTTGCCCCTATCATTCATTGTGTACTTATTATTTCATCTTGAAGATAATAGGGAGTTATTAGATTTCATTGAGTTGGGGATGGGAAGAAATGGTCATTCTTATACATCAGGAAATCATTTTGTCAATTAAGGAGATGATATATTGGAGTGGGGAAAAAACTGAGAAAGGCAGACCAAATGGAAGGCTCTTGAAATAGAAAAATGAGAAGTGAGGGCACAACAAAGGATGGTGGATGGGTGATGGACAGAAAGTTATGAATATGAAAGGTAATATGGATATACAAATGGCACAATTTAGCAACAGATTAAATATGTGGAGTAAATGAGTGTGAGGAGGAGGGATTACATCAAGGTTGAATGCCTAGTTTACTATGCAGGATGGAAATGCCCTATATAGTGATCAGGCCTGGTATTGTCTTGATTTTGTATATTTTTCTTCTCATTGTTCTTATTTTATTTGCCATCAATTCAGACAAATAATTTTAGATTTACTCCTCATCTTCGTCATTTCTAACTGTTCAATATTATTTCATAATACATACGAGTTTTTTTCAGTGATTACTATATGGGCCAAATTTAATGTGTGTGTGTGGGGGGGGAGAGCGCTAGGTGGTACAGTGGATAAAGCACCAGCCCTGGATTCAGGAGGACCTGAGTTCAAATCTGACCTCAGACACTTGACACTTACTGGCTGTGTGACCCTGGGCAAGTCGCTTAACCCTCATTGCCCTGCAAAGAATTAAAAAAAAAAAACACATTTTTAATTAAAAAAAAATTAATATGGGATCTCTTACACACTGCCCCCTCCCAAATAATTTCTCCCAAACTCATAAGAAATGAGATTAAAAAGGCCTCTTTGTAGATAAACAAAAATAACAGGGTTTATTGATGTGGGAACAAATTTAGAAATAGGGACAAAGACCAGCAGGAAATACGACCTGTCAACTCACCCACTGGACTCAGCTGTTTTGAGTTCAACTCTCTCTACCTCCTGCATGTCAGCATTTTACTTTCTCCCCTGCCACAGTGAACTCTCCTCTCTCTTCTTCTCTCCTCCTGTCTCCTCTCATCTCCTTTCCCTGTCTCTACTCCTCTTTATGTCTCCTCTCCTCTCCATGTCTCCTCCTCTCTACTCCCTCCCCTCCAGAATAAAATCCCTTCTCTCACAGGAAACCCTGCTGACCACCCACACACCCCAAGCTAATTCGCTGGCACCCCTAGGGGAGGTGTCCAAGGGTGGCCAGGGCCTGGGGTTTCCTTGCATATCCCGCCTTGGCCAGAGGGAGCTGGTGCTCTGGTTTTCTGGGCATATTCCCGCTGGCTAGAGTGCGCCAGGGCTGAGGGAGCTGTGGCAAGCCTGATGCTTTCTGTGCATACTGGGGCATGCCAGGAGCTTTCTAATTTTAACCAAGATGGGGTCCCCAAATCACAATAATTCTTACATTACTCAATTTACTTTGTTTTCATATTTGCTACTAGAATATGTTACTAAGAATATATGTGTATATCTATGTATGTACACACATTTTTGTATATGTGTGTGTGTATATGTACACATAGTACTATTAATGTATGCCCTTATGAAGAAATAAATATATATTCTGAATGTAGTGTGAGTATGTGTATATATTCATTGTGCCATGTATTAGTAGTATAGTACACACACACACACACATACACAGGCATGGTAGCTAGATGGGAAAGTGGATAAAGGTCTGGGCATGGAGTCAGGAAGACTCATCTTCCCGAGTTCAAAATTAGGTTGAGAAACTCACTAGCTGTGTGACCCTGATAAGTCACTTTACCCTGTTTACCACTGTTTCCTCATCTATAAAATGAACAAGAGAAGGAAATGGCAAACCACTTCAGCATCTTTACCAAGGAAATCACAAATGTGAATACAAAGAGTCAGACATGACTGAAATGACTCACCAACACCACACACACACACACACACACACACACACACACACACACATGCACACACATACTGTACCATTCTGGTTTTTACTTCTTTGGAGTATATGCCAAGTAGTGGGACCAAAATATATGAAGAATTTAGTTGTTTTTGTCATTTTTCTCATATAATTCCAAATTATTTTCCAAAGTCACTAGTCTAATTCCCACTTCTACATATAGTGTATTAAAAACTATTTTTAAAATCGCCTCATGTCCTCTCATTTTTAAAAATGTAATATTGTTTCTTTTTCAGGTTGGTAAGTCCTGGAAAAGCATATTCAAAGTGGGCAACAGGACTTGGATATGTGTGAATAAGCCAATCACTGCCAGGTAATTTGGTTTCTTTAATAATGTATTTAAAGGTTCCAATTTTGTGATTTTAAACATCTCCAGAATGCTTAACTCATCTGTGAATGACATCCGCAGAGTTAGAGCATGACAAGAGAAACAAAATGAGGCTATTTTTGTTGAAACACATTGTATCTCTTGCTGGGGGAAAAAAAGGAATAGTGTGTTCTCCTAATATAGTCATGGGCATAGTATGTGAATGTCTCATTACATTAATATAATAGAATGGTCTATAAAAAAACCACAGAGTAGAAATAATGACCATCTAGAGATGGAACCTTAATGAATATTAAATAATTTCCTGTAAAGAAATAAATTTCTGAGAGGTCCTATGCCCAAAGAATTTAAACAATGTAAAAAAAAAAAAACATAACATGGCTGACAGTCTATTATTACAGTTAAATATTGGATTCTTTTTGTAAACTGATCTGATGAAAAACTTGAAAGTGAATTTTATTAAATTTCTCTTCTTTTTATTCTATATAACGTTGCCATAGCCCACTCTAAAATTTAAGTAATTTCCTTTGTCCCTTCACATTCTTTCAGTGACATCTATATCATTATATCACCAAGACACTTTCAAAGACAAATGTTGAACTTATATATATTCTAAGAGTCTCTTGAGCTTAGGATGAACTTAAGATCTTTTGATTTTGGCCCCAATATATCTCAATATATAACTCAACAGTTCTCACTCACAGGTTCATCCTTGAAAGCAATGATGTAGATTATTAAAAATACAAAAAGAATTATATTCCCCAAGGTGGTTAAGGACAGAGGGAAGGGAGCTATATGCAAAGGAATATTTATAGTAGTATTATTTTTGTTGGGGAAAAGAACTGAAAACAAAACAGGTACATATAAACTGTAGAATGGTTGAACAACTTGGAGTACATGAATACAATGGAATTTTATTGTGCCATAAGGAATGAGGAATTTGACAGATTCAGGGAAATATGGAACAACTTGCATGAACCAATACAATGAATGAGCATAACCAGGAGAATAATTTATGTATTATACCCAATAAATAAATTCTAAGACAATTCTGAAAGACCTCGGAACTTTGACTAATGTAGCAACAACTTATGATTTTAAAAGATTAATGATGAAGCATATTCGTCACCTCTCTGTAAAGTAATGATGGACTAGAGATCCAGAATCAGTTATGTTTAGTATCTTGATTTGTTGTTGTTGTTGTTGTTTTTAGTATAAACATTTGTTTTCAGCAAGAGAGTCTACTTTGGGGGAGAGGTAAGTTGAGAGACCATGATAGGTATTAAAACATCACTAAAAATTTTTTAAAGTTTTTGGAAGAAAAGGAAGGGAGATGCAGAAGAAATAAAAAACAATTTGTTACTGTTGGGTCAAAGATCAAAGGATAGATTGAAGGGGCAGCTAGGTGGCGCAGTGGATGGAGCACCAGCCCTGGAGTCAGGAGGACCTGAATTCAAATCTGGCCTCAGACACTTAACATTTACTAGCCGTGTGACCCTAGGCAAGTCACTTAACCCCAATTGCCTCACCAAAAAACAAACAAACAAACAAAAAGAATAGATTGAAGAGAGATAGAGGATGGATGGATGATAGATGGATGGATAGACAGATGATAGATAAAGAAACAGAGAGATACATAGGTAAGTTAATAGCTAGATATCAATAAAGATGATATAAAGATATACCCTAGGTAGTAGAAGTTCAAAGTTCCTTCCACGTTCCTTTTGTACTGTTGTTCTTTGTGACTCAGGGTGTTTAGTTGTTAATGATTAATGAATTCATGATAAAAAGAAGAGATTTCTTACAATCTTGATTGGATCATATGAATCACTTACAGTGTAATGAATTTAAGAATAATTTTTCAAGGAGGAAATTGTATTTGAGCTGGACCAGTGGCTCCTGTTGACCTTTCATAACTGGCCTTTATACTCTCTGATTCAAATATAAAATCTTCTGTTTTGCTTTTAAAGCCTTTCATAACCTGACCCCTTTCCACACCTCTGCTCTTCTTACAGCAATTCCTCCCCCACCTTCACCGCCCCCCCCCCCATACTCTGTGACTCAGTGACAATGGCCTCTTGATGTTCCTCACACAAGAGCATCCCATCTACCAGCTCTGTGCTTGTAACCTCCCTATACCCATATGCTTGGATTTTTCTCATTCCTTGTCTCAACCTCCTTATCTTCCTGCTTCCTTCAGATCGCAGGTAAAATCTCACTTTCTGCAAGAGGCTTTTGCCTGTGATTCTTATTGCTCATGTCTTCCTTCTAAGAGTATCTACAGTTTATCATATATATGTGTGTGTGTGTATATATATATAAATATATATGTATGTGTGTGTGTATATAGTTTATAGAGAGATATGTGTATATTGTCTCCCTCATTAGATGGTGGGCTCCTTAAGGCCAAGGCCTTGCTTTTGCACATTATGAATCATTTGATATTTATAGTCACAAGTTCTTGAAAAATATATGGTTAAATCTTTCAAGAAATCTTTTCCTATTTTTTAACATATGGAAGGAAGGCACCTTTTTAGAGGAGATGTTTTAAGGTGATTTTTCACTCTACTAACTCAGACGCTTTCTAAGAGTCACTAAATAATATGCAGAGCACTATTGCAAATTCTTTGCATCCTTTGGCTAAATTACATAACTAGAAAGATGAACTTTGCTGTAGGAAATCTTTTCTTTCTATTGGTTCAGTTATTGAACAGTCGGGCTCACTTACATAACACAGCGAGGTGTATTTCTAGAAAAAGGGAGAGCAGAAACCAAGTAAAGGATTTGTTTTAAATGATGAAATCTAGAAAAATTCTTTTTTTTTTTGACATCTTCTGTCAACTCTAAGTGATTTTGTTTCTCAGTAAAACAGTAGTGGAATTAAATACTTGAGAGAAAACATGACCTTCATTCCCAAGAGGTATTGTCTTACCCTTTTTGTAGGTGCTTAATAAGCTGATATTGAATTGAATAGAATTTTCCTATTTCTCTTAATAAAAAACTAGCCAGGTATAAGGTCCAGAAATTAAGAGCAGACAGCCAGAGTACTCCACTGGTACTCTCAAGTTGTCTGGAGAAAGCAAAGAATGCATCTAGTATGTTGGGGAAAAGCCCTATAGTGACCATATGAGATGGCATAGCCAAGAGTTGCAATGAAGAGGTAGGCATGGATGAGTTATGGGTCACATCATGTGAAGGAACTTTCAAATTAATGAGGTCTCAGATTCATTTGAGTACTCATTTGACATTTACATGTTAGAATGTTTTTAGTCAAGATAATTTATCCTCAGTCCTCTACTTCTGTGCCTACTGCACAACGTGTGAGTTTCAACATTCAGACAATTTGAACACATAGATCCTCTCCCTATAGATAATATTGGATGGTATAGTTTAAACTTTTTTGATATGCTGCTCCTCCTTAAAAGAGCCATGTAAATATATGCTTCTTTGTGTAGAAAACAAAAATCCTTCAAGAAGTAAGCTGTACCATCTGATAAACTTCAAGGAAGTTGTATTTTAAAGATAATAACTTGAAATAAGTATTGTCCTTCACTTTAACTTATGAAATTGCACATAAAAAAGAACTTCCAATATAGCACCGGTAAATAGAAAGAAATTGTCCTTAAAAGAGGGCAAACCCCTTCATTTATGCTTCAACTAACAATTCTGTTGTGTGACACATGGCGTTGCAATCACACTGGCTTTTACCTTGAAACGTGTTTTGTCTTGTTTTACCCTCTCCTTTATGCAGAATGAATAAAGCAAATAAAAAAGGAGTTTCTATGAGTAGTCTTTATGGCCAAAAGGGATGGTGCTTTTAGGGATTCCCTGCCTTTAAATTTCCCTGGGAACAGTGAAGAAGTGTTAGAGGCTCTCCTGTGAGATAAAAAGGGTCAAGACACACTTGGAGGGAATTTTTATCTTTTTACCTTGGAGGTCCCACTGCCAAAATCAAGGGAATTTATTGTGTGTCATATGTCAATGTAGTGATACCAACTCACTTTGCAAGCACACAGTGCTCACTACTCAGAGAAAGGTTTATTGAAAGGCAGAAGAAAACAGAATGGAACAAAACCCAGCTCTCAGCAAAAAAGAAAAGGCAAGATTCACTGAACAAATCCTTACCACCAGCACTTACATAGAGTTTTGGTCACTAGAACAGGCTTCCAGCAAGTGTTATCTTATACACTTCTGCAGTTGGTAGGTGTTCTTTCAGTTCTTCCCCTCTACTAGTAGAGAAGACAAGCAAGAATTGCCCCTATTGTTCTTCTGTACAGTTCTCAGGAGATGACGACCAACAGTGGCCCCACAATACTGATCTTGAGCTCCCAACAGTAGGGGTACCACATAGCCCTTATTTTAGGCTCTGAAACCATTCTGAATAACATCATTTCTCAGCCATTGCTAACCCTTTGTGGGGGTCAGAGGGAGCCTTCTCTTTCACATTCCCTATGCTGTAACTACAGCCAGGATTGGCAGAACACAAGGTTTTCTCTGTGTTTCAGATGAAATGAAAAAACAAACAAGGGTACTTCCTCATACCCAGCTTCTTTTATGCTATTGTCCATAGAATTTTACCCTATGGGATCAAGAACATTCTACTCATCTCTGTCTTCTGTCATAGCTCACCTACCAACATTAGGTTCAGATGTAATAGCAATAGCTATTATTTATACAGCATTGTAAGTTTTGCAAAACACTCCACATGTCATGTCATTTGATCCTCAAAATAATCCTGTGAAGAAGGTGCTATTATTTTCCCCCATTTTACAGATGAAAAAAAAACATAGTCTGAGAGAGGTTAAATGACCTGACAAAGGTCAGAATAGGAAGTATCTGAAGAAGGATTCATATTCAGGTCTTTCTACCATCAAGCTCCAAGGAAAGTATGAGAAAATAATTATTAATGATGGATTTTGGGGGGAGGACCCAAATCAGTTTTAGCCTCTTCTCCCCTTCAGAAAATTGTAATCTCTTTCAGGGCTAGCCTCAGCTGTACAATAGGAATGGAGAAAGACTCTTTTGTCCAGTTCAATGAACTGATGGGGTTATACCACACCTAGATAATGGACTTTGCCTTGAGCAAGTTAGGGGTTAGTCTTTTGATACTTCCCCCTCATGTCATCTGTAGAGATCACTTTAATGTGGACCACCCTGAATTCATGTCAACCAATGGAATTGAATGATGGTAACCAATTAGCTTTTATCAGTATATAATGACACCCCCCATCCCCCATCAAGAGAGGAGAAAAGCCTCAAACATGAGGTTGGCACCATCTTGGCTCACGCTCATGGCTCAGATTGTTGTCTCTTGGTACTTGTTCTCCTCCTAGGACAGAGTAGGTAATGTAGGGCTTCTGAACTCTGCTTGAGGCCATGGATTCTCTCCCTCTGAGAGATAGCATGGTGCTGGAGCTTTCCTCCTGTTTGTGTTAAATGTCACACAGTTAATACTTTACTAATATTTAATATTAATTAATAATAAATGTTTACTGCTCAAACTGGCGCAATAGTTGTTAATATATAAGTAGCAAAGGATTTTAGAAAGCACAATCTAGCCAGAGATAATTTAGCTAACAAAAAAGTCTGCCTTCTAATGCATTGTCCATTGTACTACTTAGTGGACAAAACATGGAGACTGACTACATAGCACAATGGCCTTTCTTGCTTAAACATTATGTTTCAAATATGGATATTTCCCTTTAATTTAAGAGTTTGGCAAAGTCCTCTCTTTTTCCCTATATGTCTCTAAAGACCCAGGTAATCTTCTTGGATTAAGTAAGAATACTGAAATTGCCCTAGGCTATTACCTACCAGACCTGCCATCTAAAGCCTAGGGTAAGGAATTTGGCAGCTAGGTGGCACAGTGGATAGAACACTGGCTCTGAAGTCAAGAAGACCTGAGTTCAAATCTCACCTCAGATACTTATTAGCTTTGTGACCCTTAGCAAGTCACTTAACCTTACTTGCCTCAAACATCCAAGGCCATTTCTAGTTGTCCTGATGTATATCTTGCCACTGGACCCAGATGATGGCTCTGGAGGAAAAAAGCCTTGCACAGCCCTTTCTTCCTTAAATACATTTCAGGAAAGCTTAGCCATGGTTGAAGTAGCTTTCCTGATCCTCTGATTGATCTCAGAGTCAAGTGACAAATTGTCACTGACAATAGAGACAAGATACAAGAATTGGCTTATGATATCCAACTGGTAGCTACCGATGTGTATCAATGGAGACGACGTAGCGCTCTGACACATGACTTTCATATTATATACTTATACTTATGTATATATTGTAACTTATGTATAAAAAGTAATATGTATGTATACAAAGAAAGAGAGAGAGGCCTCCACATATTGGTCCACGTTTTGCAGAGGGTAACTTGTGACTTGAAAGGAATCACAATAAACACCTTTACCCTTTTCCAAGAGAGATTAAATCCTACCAGCAGAGGAAGCAGCTACTCTGTTCTCCTCAAAGAGAAGGGAATGAGACTAGAATTATATACCACACCCATGCATATAGTTATTTTAGGAGATATGATCAAATCCAATCTAAATTCTGATCATTGTGGCATAATTGTGGGAAAGATGACTGCAAACGTTGACCTCCTTTCCCATTAAATAGCAGTTCCCCAATGAATATACGTAATACTTTAAAAAATCATTTATCCAAATCATAGCAAAACAGAAATCAGAGAAAATATAAATAGAATAAAACATTCCAGATGATACGTAGTGAAGGAACTCTCCCATTGGGAGTGAGGTAACTCAGTTCAATCAAGAGAAAAAGTCCTAGATCTCACCCAAGGGGAAATTCCCCACAGTCTCTACTGTAGCAAGGTGGGGATTGACACATAATAGGGACTGCTACCTCCTCCCATGTCTTCCCAGAGTCTTTTTCTACAGAAATCTGAAGTAGGATTGACCTCTTCCATTTTCCCTTTCAAAGCTGGAGGTCAGAAGTACCCAGTGTCTCAGTGCTTGAGTAAGACTACAAGACCCTCTGAAGAACTGAAAAGCTCTCTTCTCACTCTCATCAACTTTACCCTGCCTTTCATGATCTCCACAATAAGGTGAGAGTACAGTGCCAAAGGGCTTTGATATTGGGGTTACTTTCAGTGGCTTAAAATATATAAAGCATTTTTTCATTCACTATTTCATTTAATCTTTATAACAACCATATAATGTAGGTGTTATCAATATAACTCCATTTTCCAGATGAGATAACTGAGGCCCTGAAAGTTTCTGTGACTTGCCCAGGGGAACAGGGTTCATAAGTGTCTGATTCAGGATTTCAACCTCTTATCTTTTTTTTTTTTTAAACATCAAGTCCAGAATTCTATCCATTACACATTGTTGCCTCTAAACTCCAGGTCCAGTGGTTCACCTTGATAAATGTGAGTCAAGATCAACTGAAGGTAGCTAACAGAGAACTAAATAAAAAAATTGTCACATGCTCTAGTGTTTTCTGAGGGATAAGGGGCTGGTGGGGTATCTTCAAAAGCAGTGAGGTTGGGCATTAAAGAGTTAAAAATATCTGCCAGACAATAGTGGGCATAAAAAGCATGAGCCAAGAACTGGGTTTCAATATCGTTGAATCAAGAATGTCTATATAATGGTCCTTCAGCAATTGTTTGTGGAATGAATGATTGTAATGTCCCTGATTCTAGCCTAACTCCCTTTATTCCATCACCAATTCTGTAGCAGATTTTCTTTATGACCTTGGATGAACAATTTAACCCATCCCTTTCTTACTTTTCCTAGCTGTAAAAGGGAATGAAAAATCATGTTACTTCATTGTACTTCAAATTATAAGGATTAAAAAAAGAATATGAAATTGGCCTGTGATTTTGTCAGGCGATTTACAGTATAATCATTTCATATGCACTGTATCACATCATGAATTGTATCTGGAATCATTAAAAAGTGGTCTACTATTTATAAACATTTTTTCCTGAACACTGCTTGTTAAAGCAATATAATTAATTATTCAAAACAATATTTTACAAGCAATATTTTGACAAGGATAGCAATTGCCCTCCCTCCCACCCCGCCCCAACATATTTTCTGTTTCTATAATTATTCTAATTAAAATTATTGTAATGGAGTTAACTCTGAGAAGAAAGGGATACAAAAACTCGCCAGTGTTGCATCAATCATGATCTTAACATCAAACCTGTTAAGTTTCATTTTAAATAGTATACAAGGGAAATCTTTTTTAAGCTCTAGGGCTGAATATGGACCCTGGCTCCTTAGAAATACAACTTGAATAACAGCAGAGGTTTAACAATTACAGTAAATCCTGGATGGCCCAGTCATCCATTTCACCTAACAAAGAAAAAAACGATTTCCATTTTGTTTTTGTTTTTTCCTCTCATGTATCCAGGTGGTTTGGTTAATTATGAAAAAGGTCACTTTATTTAGAGCAAATTTCTACCAACAACCAAATTAAGATAGTCATGTCTATTATAGAACAATCTTAAGTTGTTAAGGAAGATCTAGACCTTCCTTTAAGTGTTGCTGCTATTTCTTTCCTCATTTAGGATTCAGGTAATAGCAATCAATACGGGCATCAGAGAATTGAAGCAGATCCCTAAATTGCAGACAGAAAGAAAACTTGAATATTGTCCTGTGAAAACAGGAAACCAGATATGGAGTCAGAGCTTCTACATTCAATTTCTTGCCTTTGGAGGCAGGATTCCACAATGGCCTTCACTGACAGGTCATTCATTAGCATATGAAAGAATGAATTTTCCCATGACCTATAGGAAAATTATAATTAATTCACATCCTACAAATTAAACTACTTTAGGGGGGGATTCAAAAATAGCAACTTGGGGGCAGCTAGGTGGTGCAGTAGATAATGCATCGGCCTTGGATTCAGAAGGACCTGAGTTCAAATCCAGCCTCAGACACTTGACACTAGCTGTGTGACCCTGGGCAAGTCGCTTAACCCCATTTGCCTCACAAAAAAAAAAAAATAGTATGGATGATTCCACCTCTTGTTCCACTCAAAAAACATCAAAGATAGCATGACCTAATGAAACATACAGTAGCTCTAGAATCAAGTGACCTTGGTTCAAATTCCTCTTTTGAAACTATTTATGTGGTGCCTTTGGGCAAGTCACTTAACTGCTCTGGGCCTCAATTCTGTTATCTGCAAAATGAGAGGCTGGAATTAGATGTCCTCTGAGGACCTTTCTGCTTCTATATTTATGATCTTCTGAGCCTGAGCCCGAGAGCAAAGGTTCTTAAGCTTGCCGTGTGTTATAATGACTCCTTTTGCAAGTGTGCTGAAGCCTATGGACCCTTCTCAAGATAATGTTTCTTACCTACATTCATAATTGAAGGAAATGCGAAATGACAGTTAGGGGTTAGTGAAAGTAAAGATGTAATTTTTCTCGAATACAAATTTACACATGGATTAAGGATTAAGACTATTGTGGACCCCAGGTTAAGAACCCCTGCCCTAGATTAAATGTGAGATCAGAGACAGGAAGTTGCCATTAACACACAACTTCATGCCTCTGATCAAAGGCATTAAATTCACAGCCGTTGAAACTCCTGAATGAGGCCAGAACCAGATTGAAATATAATTGGGAGATGTTTAACAATAACAACAAAAAATGCAATACAACAGATATGAGGTTATTTGTGGTTTTCAAAGTCCATATACAGCAGGAATAAATTTACATTTCAGTTTTACACCAGTGCCCCACATGAACTCCATTGTCCCCTCCCTTATACGGTATGGGGAAGAGGGGGCTAAATGATGTGGGGAAATGATGAAGAAGAGTGGGAACACCTACGCACCAGGCAGATGGAGCAGGAACATGTCATATGACCACAATTCCTGCCTAGGTTCATGAGGTGAGACTTAAAACCAATCCATAACCAAAATTATAGATTTGACTTCCTTTACCCATATTGTTCCAACATATCATAATTCAATCACCTGCTGCAAAAAGGATAATTTTAACTGTACTGAATCTTTACCTTAATTCAAAAGCTAGCCCATAGTAAAGCTACAACTCCATTGTATATAAAAAAAATAAGTTAATAGCTGTATATGTCAACTCATTGGGGCTTGTACAATTTGGGCAAAGAATGTGATTGCTTCCATCAGTAATAGATCTATAGTGCTTTATATGTGTATATGTTCATAGGTATATATGTATATACACACAAAACAATATGCTTTTCTTATTTTTCTTTCACATGTAATATGCTTTTGTGTATAAATCCATATATGTGCATAATCAAATAGAAGCAATTATGTCAAACTGAAACAGAAATGGATTAATGCTGCATATTGACTTTGAAAACCATTATATGTGTGTGCTTCTGTGTATATACATAAGCATATTTGAACCAAAAACATGTATGTGTGTATACATATACACATATACATATATATATGCTTGCATATTGGAACTTTAGAGCATTATAGAGATATCACTGATGAAGACAACTTCATTCATTCAAGACCATTTCACACATACATATGTGTATGCATGTGCATATATGTATGTACCTGTGTATAATTTAGATACCTTTACAAGCTAGGAACTCAAAATTATCACTTAAAGTCAATTAAGTGTACAAATAACAGATTCGGATACTTGTTTTCATACAGTGAGGCACTGGAGCCTGATCAAACTGGCTCACAAGATTATTATGCTTTTAGTGTAATTTAAACCTTGGAAGTTGGCAAACAGTACCTTGTTGTAGCAGAGGGATTTCTGTAGTTCAATGAAACTATGAGCTCTTCTGTTCAGGATCATCCAAGATGGACAGGTCATAGTGGAGAGCTTTGACAAAACGTTATCCACTGAAGAAGAAAATGGCAAACTGCTTCAAGATCTTTGCCAAGAAAGCTCCATGGACAGTATTAAAATGATAAAACAAATGACATTGGAAGATGAGCTCCTCAGGTCAGAAGGTGTTCAGTATGCTACTGGGGAAGAGAAGAAGACAATTATGGGTAGCTCTAGTACAAAGGAAGCAGCTGGACCAAAGGTAAAAGGAAGCTGAGCTGAAGATGTTTCCAGTAACAAAACAAAAGTCCAATGCTGTAAACATCAATATTGCATAGAAACCCAGAAGGTAACAACTATGAACCAAGGCAATCTAGATGTGGTCCAACAAGAGATGGAAGAATTAAACATTAACACCTTGGGTGTCAGTGAATGTAAATGGATGGGAATGGGTGAATTTAATAGAGGCGATCATTATATATACTACTATGAGCAAGAATCCCTTAGAAGATATAGAAGATTCCTCATAGTTAATAAAAGGATGAGAAAAGCAGTACTGGGATATAGTCCCCAAAATGACATAATATCTGTTCAAATCCAAGGCAAACTGTTCATAAACACAGTAATAAAAGTCTATGTTCTAACAAATGCCAAAAAGACTTAACTTGATCAGTTCAATGAAGACTTATAATATCTTTCAGAAATAACACCATTAAAAGATGTCACATTTATCATAGGGGTTTGGAATGCTAAAGTAGGAAATCAAAAGATAATTGAAATAACAAGCAAGTTTGGCCTTGGAGTTCATGGAGTCACCAAGAGTCAGAAAGGATTGAATGACTAATCCACAACTTTTCATCTTCCTCCTCCTTCTTCTCTTCCTCCTTTTTCTTCTCTTTCTCCTCCTCCTCATTTTCCTTCTCCTCCTTCTCCTCCTTCTCCTCCTCCTACTACAATAAGTTGAGACTTGATTTACTGTTTACTTGCTTATCTAGATGTAAGAAAGTGAAGTAGAAAAGCTAGTAAATAAGATTAAATTTTAAAGTATGTCATATATATCTTTTCTGGAGAAATTATCAACTATTTTCCATCAAACCCTTGATTCCATAGATTGCTATAGGTAATGAAATCATCACCACATAGTCAGCCTAACAGTCATGAGACTATCTGAATTTAGCTAATCTAGTCCTGAGAAATCATAAACAATCTTTGCTTGGACAGTACTTGAAGTCTTTTTACAATAGTCAAAACTGGATTGGGGGGCGGCTAGGTGGCGCAGTGGATAAAGCACCGGCCCTGGATTCAGGAGTACCTGAGTTCAAATCCAGCCTCAGACACTTGGCACTTACCAGCTGTGTGACCCTGGGCAAGTCACTTAACCCCCATTGCCCCGTAAAAAAAAAAAAACTGGATTGTAGTGATATTTCCTATAAGAAGCTAGAGTCAACCCCACATCACCCAACATCACCTCCATGACATCCAGAGCCAACTCCATGCCACTAAAAATCATGAAAAAAGGAATGGTAGATTGGATGGAACACTGGATTTGGAGTGAGGAAGAACTGATTTCAAATTACATGTTGGTCCCTAACTGTGGGATAGGGATTGGATCTGCACTTTTATTGACATAGGGAATTCCCTGATGAAGAAATTCCCTTTACAAAAGGACCTGAGTTCAAATTTTGCTTCAGACCCTTAGTTGTTGTATAACCTTGGGCAAGTCACAAACACTGTTTGACTCAGTTTCTTCATCTATTAAATGGTGATAAAAATAGCACCTTCCTCTCAGCATTGTGAAGATAAAATAAGATGATATATGTAATATTTGTAAAATGATTCCAATCATTAAAGTACTATAGAAATGCTACCTAGGATTATCATTATTTATTGTTATCCTCATGTGTGAAATAGAGATAACAATACTTGAAATAACCATATTATTTAGGGTTATTGTGAAGCTCAAATGAAATAAAGTAAATAATATACTTTGTAAACTTTAACGCATTTTATATATGCCAAATGATTGGGAACATTAAAGACAAGAGAGGTGATGAATATAGAACATATTCCAGAGCAGGGCTGCTTAATCTTTTTTCTCTGTCATGGAATCTAATGGAAATCTGGTAAAGCATATAGAACCTTTCTAAAAATTAATTCTATTAAATACATAAGAAATGGATCAGGTTGCAAAGGATATTAACTATATTAAAATACAGTTATTCATTTTTTTCAAATAATAAAGTTAAGAACCTATTGTTTAGAGACACTTTGTTTCAGGTTGTTCCATGGGGTTATTAAAAGAACTGTGCAATTCCAAAAATGTAATCCAGTTTTGCTTTCTACTACTCGGTTTTGGGCCCAGTTCATTTTCCATCTGCAGTGTCTAATTAATATATATTTTGCTGAGGTTTCAGCTTTATGGGCTGTCTATTCAACTGTATGTCATCATTTGAACCAGAAATTCTGACCCTTGATTTTTCTTGTATGCACCATTGAGCTGAATGTTTACAAAATGACTATAGATCTGCAATGTTCTGGGACTTGATGCAGTCAGTACACTTTTACTTTCAAACCACAACATCTAGGAGATCTCACTTCCATTTAACTTGATGCTGGACATGCACTGTGTCAACCATAAGCATTTTTGGCAAGCGCAGCATCTATTTTTTTTTTTAAACACTGATATGCTCTATAGGCATTTTCCCACAAAACATGGACAACAAATTTCCAAAGGATTAAAGTTTTTAGTCAATTGGAAATCAGTAGATAATTATGATGGCATGATTAGAGTGATGACTTGTATATGAGAAATAGCAAAGTTATATTATCAAATAAATAGAGTAACACAAGTCTGCAACTTAGCTGTCATTTCTACTCTTCATTTTCTCCCATCACCTCTGTTCAGTAGCCAAGTCCTGTTGACTTTACCTTTATAACACCTCTCATAGATGACCTCATCCCTATTCTGACATCGGTACCACCCTGGTACAGACCTTGATCATCTCGTTCATTGACTATTGCAACACATGTCAGGTTGGTCTCTCTATCACAAATCTCTCCTCATTCCAAATCATCTTTGACTCTACTGTAAAAGTGATCTTACTAAAGTGCAATCTGACCATATTACCTCCATTCAGCAAACTCCAGTGGCTCTCTGTTGCCTCTAAAATCAAATATAAAATCCTCTATTTGGTTTTGAAACCCCTTCACAAGTCCCATCCTACATTTCCCATATTCCTACACCTCCACAGATTACATAACCTGCTGAAACTGGCCTCTTTGCTTTTCCTCACACAAGACTTTCCATCTCCTAGTTCTGGTCTTTCACTGGCCACCACCCATGCCTCCCTCTCATCTACCCCTCCTAGCTTCCTTCAAGTCTTATCTAAAATTCCACCTTCTATAAGAAGTCTTTACCAATCCTCTTAATGCTTGTGCCTTCCCTCTGTTGATTATCTCCAATTTATCTTATGTATACCTTGTACACAGTTCTTTTATTACTGTGTCCTCCTTTTGTTGTGGTCCTTCTTTCTTTTTCTTTCTTTCTTTCTTTCTTTCTTTCTTTCTTTCTTTCTTTCTTTCTTTCTTTCTTTCTTTCTTTCTTTCTTTCTTTCTTTCTTTTTTTAGTGAGGCAGCTGGGGCTAAGTGACTTGCCCAGGGTCACAGAGCTAATAAATGTTAAGGGTCTGAGGCCGGATTTGAACTCAGGTACTCCTGATTCCAGGGCCAGTGCTCTATCCAGTGCACCACCTAGCTGTCCCGGGTCCTTCATTCTTGAACAGGACAAAAATGACACTCTGTGTCAGGGTCTGGCTGGCTGATCAGACCAATATGAGCTCTTGAAGGCTCTACCACAGGTCAGGCATGCATAATTTATATGAACATTTGGAGTAGAGATGGCTCTGAATTTGTTCCTCTCCTGTTTGTTTTGAGTTACTGCAATTATGCTTTGCTCATAGAATACAGTGCCTTCTTCAATGCAGGCAAGCCTTGCCAGGCAGGCTTATGCCAGTGTCTCTCATGTCTCATAATTGATTCCAAAGTTCTTCAGAGAGACTTTGGGAGTATGCTTATATTGCCTCTTTTGACCTCCATCTGAGTATTGCCTTATGTGATTTTTCTGTAAAAATAGTCATTTAGGCTAACATACTTTTGTTATTTGAAGAATGTGACCATCCCATCAGAGTTGCACTCTCTGCAGTAGGGTCTGAATGCTTAGCAGTTCAGCTCAGAAAAGGAACTCATTGTCCAGTAACTTATCTTGCCAGGTTATCCTCAGAATCTTCCTAATAATTCAAATGGAAAAGATTTGGTTTCCTGGCTCTGACATGGCTCTGGTAGATTGTCCAGGTTTCACAGGCATACAATAATATCAGAATAAAAGCACTGTAAACCTTCAGTTCGGTGGGCACTCTAACATTTCTTCTCTCCCACTCTTTCCTTTGAAGCCTCACAAACCCTGAGCTCTGTCTGGCATTTCATGTGTCAACCTCATCATCTATATGTACATACCTGGAAGGTATACTGCCAAGGTAAGTGAACTTATGCACATCATTCTCAATTTCTCCATTTACTATAATCAATACATCATTGTATGGATGGTACAGTACTGGCTGGTAGAGAACCTATATTTTTTTTATGTTAATTCTTAGGCCCAAATTAGCAAAAGCAGCAGAGAATCAATTTATATTTTGCTGCATCTCAGCTTCAGAGGCTGCATCGAGTGCACAATTATCTGTGGACAAAACACCAAGTACCAAGTCTCCCTTCATTTAATCTTGACTTGTATACTTTTCAAGTTAAATGATTTAATCTCAGTGCAGTAGCTGACCTTGATTCCATTTTCATCCTCATTGAAAGTATTCAACAACATCATACTAAAAAATATGGGACCAAAGAGCCCTGCTTCACTCCATTGGTGATCAGGGAAATCATTCATTATTCAGAGCCCATTTGAGCATGCCATCATGAAACTGACCCATTCAATATCGATGAACTTTTCTGGGCAACCAAATTTTGCCTTAATTTTCCAGAAGCCTTCATGACTGGCAGTCTCAAAGTCCTTGGTCAGTTTGATAAATACTATGTACAGACCTCTGGTCTTCTCCTGGCATTTTTCCTGGAGCTATCAAGCAGCAAACACCATATCTATCATTTCTCGGCATTTTGTGAAGCCACACTGACTCTCAGATAGATGACCATCTTTCAGGTGAAGGATCAGCCAAATAGGGAGGATTCTGGCAAGAATCTTCCTGGCAATGACTAAGAAAGAGACGCCCCCTCCCCTGTGATTGTCACAGAACAATCTATTTCCTTTCCTTTATAGAAGTGGACAATGGAGGCATCCTTGAATTCCTGAGAGATAACCTCCTCTTGCCATATAACCTGGAAATTTCCATCAGCTTTTGTATGAGAAGTGGACCCCCTGCCTCATAAATTTCATTTGGAATAGAATTAACACAAGGCACATTGTTAAATGAGAGGAGCCTAATAACATTCAAAACCTCTTGTTTAGTTGGAAGTTTGGCTAGAGAGGGATTGACTTCAACCTGAGGTATATGGTCAATTGCTTAAACACTGTTAAATGATGAGCTCCTTAGCAGGGACTGTTTTTGCCTTTATATCTCTAGCAACTAGCACAGTGCTTGCTTCATTGTCAAAAGATCTATAATAGTATGCTTAGAATGTTAAGGAACATCCTTTAGAACATTTATGGAAGGCCATAGACAAGAGACACACAAGATAAGAAGAGACACGTGGGTTGCTGTGAATACTATTGGGAAGAACTCATAAACATGATATGATGAAAGAATGACATAAGATAATGAAAGCAACAGGGTATCTAGAAGCATTAATGATCTAGGTCTCTGCATGCAAGCACGTTGGGAAGTTAGGAAAGGAAGGAGTCTGCATCCCATGTTAATTGAGATTAACTACTAGCAGGGCAGCTAACTGGCACACTTTATAGAATGCAGGGGATAGAATCAAAAAGACTCATCTTACTGAGTTCAAATGTGGCCTAAGGCACTTGCTAATCATATGATCCTGTTTGCCTCAGTTTCCTTATCTATAAAATAAACTGGAGAAGGAAATGCAAACCACTTTAGTATATTTTCTCAAGAACACTCCAAATAGTGTCACAAAGGGTCAGCCATGACTGAAAAATGACTGAACAACCACAAAACTCCTAGAGGACAAGAGCCATGCCTGACACATCATTTTATCTCCTTTAGTATTGACCATACTGCCTTGTAAATGTTAGGAATCTAGCAAATTCTTTTGACTGATTAATTTGCTGATTTGAAAACAGTTTGGATCTAGATGATAACCAACGGTTTTCCAAACAGTTTTTCAATCATTGGTTGCTCTCAAATAGTTAGCATTTGCATGAGTTTTGTTTTTCTTCCTAAACCAGTTGGTGTATGTGACTGCTCATGTGCATACACGTCTGTGTGAAACATTCACCCACAGACTGAGTATTTGCATGAAAAGGTTCTTCTAGAAGGAAATTTGTGAAGCTGAGTTACAAATATATGGAAAAAAATCAAAACCAGTGAAACTGACAGATTCTTAAATGAACTACAGGTGGTGTTACCATAATACAGCAGGAGTGGTGAGAGGGCCTATAAAACAAACACAGCCAAAAATGTCATTCTGTTTTAATAAGAATTAGCTTTATGTTCATTGTATAAATGTAAAGAAAAACACCTTAAATTTTATTTTCTACAAGAAGGAATTGTAAGCTATGATGAAAATTCAGGAAGGTGGTATGGATATAAAGCCATATCTTTTTAGAGAAATCATTTTTTTTCTCCTCTTAAAACTATACATACTGGCTTTTCATATCATTTGTGTGTTCAGATTCTGTTTCTCATCTAAAATCTCCTACAGTTAAATCAAAAAAGAAATTGGCCCTAGGTTGGATGTGTTATTTGATTTTTTCTAACTTTCAAAGTATTTATTCTTTTACAAAATGTATAAAAATAATTTGCCCTTAGGCTGGGACTTTGTATGCCAAGGTTCTGCCAAGAGGAAATTTGTAAAACTGAGTTACAAACCTATGAAAAAGTTATAAACCTGTGAAACTCTGGCAGATTCTTAAGTGAAACACAGGTGGTGTTACCATAATATAGCCACCAGGGTGGCAGTTACTATAAAATAAAGTTACAGATGTCCGTTATTTTCAGAAAAAAATATTAGGGGTTGGGTGATAGAATAACATTCAGAACTATTTTCAAACAATATAAGTAAAAAATACTGAGCTAAATGGAGATCTTTTTTTAAAAAATGATTTTGTAAGGCTAAATCTTTCAAGAGTTGGATCCAATGCAGTATGTGTATTGGGATTGTTTTCTTATGTCTTTATAGAAGGTTGTTTTTTTTTTCTTTTGAACAGGGGAAGGAAGGAGTGGGAGTGGAATATGTCAGGAATAACATCCTTCCCATCTTGGCTCCAGTTCCACCCCACCCTCACTTAAAAAAAGTCTTAATAAACTGGATCATGATGTGAGTTATGTAACTGGATTGAGGAGGTAGCTTTCTGTTATTAATAGGGCATGACCCCATTGATTCAAACTGACTTGTCCCTTGGAAATAGATACATCCATTTCAGAACTAGCTCTCAATACTCGCACTGAATAAGGTATGATATTGCCATCTATCAAGAAGGTATAACTGGACAGGTTTAGATTCTAGCAAGAAGGGAAATGGCTAGGAGCCTGTGCTCTCATCAAAACTCAAGTAATAGGTCCATTGGGCTTAACAATACTGGTCTTCTGATGAACCATGCTTTTTCAATGTCATTCTCTCCTTCCCATTGGACAAAGTATCAGTGCTCTGTATGAAAGCTTCTCTGTTCTTCCTGGTGAGAAAAAGACCACTCATTTGTGATGGATCACTGAGCCAAGGACAGTATCAATTGACCATCTGTTTCATCATTCCCATCCTCTTATCAGGAAGACACAATTGGTTTGTGTCTATGAAGTGCCAAGGAATGTCCTTCTCCCCCCATATAATAAAGGAAGTGATGAAAGATGATAACTGGCATTGATATGGAGTTTATAAATTTGAAAAGCACTTTACATAAAGTATCTCACTAGGTGGTGCAGTGGATCGAGCACTGGCCCTGGATTCAGGAGCACCTGAGTTCAAATCCAGCCTCAGACACTTAACACTTACTAGCTATGTGACCCTGGGCAAGTCACTTAACCCCAATTGCCTCAGTAAAAAAATAAAATAAAATAAAAATAAAGTATCTCACTCAAGCTTCATAACAAACCTGTGAATTATTTACATTTTCATTACCTTGAAGTGACAGATAAGGAATCAAATTAAAAGAAGATAAGTGGCTTACTCACATTAACACAGCTATTATGGGCCAGAGCTAGAATTCGAACACATTTCTTCCTTCTCTGAGTTGAATACTTTATCAACTATACCATGTTACTTCATTTAGATTGAAAAAACATAATCGTTTTAGAATAATTCCTTGGTATTTCTCTTACATCATACAATTTTTCTGACCCATATGCACACTGCTATCTCTCCTCTCCCTAGTGATACCAGCTCTTTCTAAACAACCTCTCATGCAGAGATTGAGGTAGAACCCAATTAAAACCAATGTTCTCCAAGGTTATAAATAGTAAATGATACAATCAGCATTTTAAATCCAGTTGTTTTGCTTTGTTTCTTTGCTTGTTTTAGCAATGCTCTTTGGATATAACACATTTTTGGAGAGTTGGCAGCAATGCATTTACTAAGGTCATGATTAACCATTTACTAAGGTCATAATTAACATAATTAGAAGGGCTACCCCCATTATTGAAGACAAGAAATCCTTTGAAGTGCTGAAGTAGTGATTTTGTGTGCATACCTGAGGCTCCTGTAGCATTATTGATTAATTTTTGAGATTGATTGGAGTTTAGAGATAAACTTCTGAATTATTAATGTTTAATTTGGTTATTTTAGGAGGGTGCCCACACAGCATTCCAAATTGACTATCATCCCAGTTTCACATAGAACCCAGCTGACTATATGGTCCTTGCTTTTAATCAAACCACCTGGTTATACAACTTTAATTTTAGTGAAATCTAAAAATTACAAAAAAAGAGATTTCTTGCTGACAAAATTATAGTCCTGAACTTTTACCCTTAATAAGTCTTTGTATATTACTGTTAACACTTTATTCAATATATTTACTACTATACAACAATCTGTTCCTTAAGGTAGATCCCATATTGATTATGGCCAGTCCTATAATAAACTAAGATCTATAGTACAGTATCTTGAGAGATTTCACCATCTTCATGAATAACAGAGCAAAAGATCTGTAGCCAGGTAATACCATGGAGAGAGGGATGGGCCCTGAGTCATGAAAATCTGAGTTCAAATACAGCTTCAGAGACTTGCTGTGTTATCCTAGACAAATTACAAGCACAAATCAGACACTATATTGTAAGATCTTTTTGGCACAAGAATGTATTATCTTTATACTTCCCTCAGCACTTGCTAAGTGCTTGCTCATAGGAGAAATACAGAATCATACAATTGAGAAAGTTCTTGACTAGGATCTAGGAAGAGCTTGATTCCAGTTTTGCCCCTCACACTAGTTATATGACCATGAATGAGTCACTTAATTTCTCTGAGCTTGTTTCCCCATCATTAAAATCAGGATAATAAAGCCTGAAGAATCTACCTCACAATGCTATTGAGAAATGCAAAAAGGATATATAAAGCAAGTAAAGCACAAGGCCTGAAGTCAGAAAGACCCAAGTTCAAATCCAGCCTCAGACACTTAGTAACTGTGTGGTTCTAGGCAAGTCACTTAACCTTGTTTGCCTCAGTTTCCTCATCTGTAAAATGAGCTGGAGAAAGAAACAACAAATTATTCCAGTATCTTTGCCCAGAAACCTACAAATGGGGTCACAAAGAATTTTGCACAACTGAACTGACTGAACAAAAACAAAGATACAAAGATGCATATCTATATTCCAGTTATTATTAGAAAGCATTTAATACATGCTTAAGTAAAGGGGATATAAATGAAGGCAGAGAAAATGGAAAGATCTAAAGCAAAATGGGTAAATTATTTCTGAAGAAATAAATACAGCTAACACTAAGTGTTAAGTTAGTGTTAAGATATCTTGTTTCAATTTTAGTATCGCTTGTCATACTAAGGCAAAGAGTAAAAGCCTAACAGGTAATCAGTGTGGGCCATACCATATCTTCTGTAGTTTATACCTCTAATCCCAATATCCAGTGAATAGTTCCTTTCAGTGCCCCTTTGGGCATGCAATAAAAGGTAATTTATAGTTATATACCTTCTGATTAACTGTTAGTGATGCTGTTGACATTATCATCTTTGAATATGATATATATCTAACTAATTCCAGGGGAAAATTCATTAAGTTAATATTGTCATTGACTTTTAAAATTTGCAGTCACTGATATAAACTAAATATATATTTCCTCATTCTCACAAATTTGTTGCGACAAAAGTGCTTTGCAAACCTCAAAGCACTAAAGTTATTGTTATTTCAGAGTTTTACAGAAAGCATGGAGAATATTTCTGGGCCTTCAGTAAGCATGCAATATAACCAATATAGAAATCCAGAAGTCTTGAAACACAGCCTACTGTACAATCTTAAGACCTTGCTTCCACTATGAGGAAGAGTTAATGTATATTCAAAATTTTAAAGATGATCTTTTCTAATAAACGTCTATGGAAGGATATTTAAAACTAGATTTCTAATAAGTCAAATCACATTTGAAGAGCACTATATTTGTAAAGCTTAGCTATCATTAATGGTTTAATCCATAATCTATGGTGAGTTGGTCACTTCTACAGTGAAGATAAGTAATTTTTAGCACCAGCTGCTCAACTTATACAAAAGCTCTGAAAACTGATTGATCTGTCCCAGCTCATCCCCTCTGGACAAAGTTAGCCTACTGGCAGCCATAATCCTGAATGACAGACTGGATTACAGTAGGCATGCCATCTTCATTTGCTATTCATTGCAAATGAATTTGCTAGAATTACTGTATATTTCTCAACTTACATTAATGCCCCAGAATGATGGTATAAGGTCTCTAGGAATTTTAATCATTCTGAGCCAATAACATCAACACTCACCATAAAATAAAAAAGGAAATATCCAATTAAGCTTTCTCAAGCTATAGTAGTAATTAAGAGAGAATGGGGGGGAAACATTTTTAATAGTCCCTTCTTTCCCTATATTTAGCTTATTGATAAGAACTTGAGAAGTTAGACTTATTCAGTATTTCAATGGGTTTTTCTATATACCATCTGTAACAAGTTAAAAAACCTTCAAACCAATCTTTTCTCCTCATTCTTATAACCACAATGTGTATGAATTATTGCAAATAGAAAAACAAGTTCCTTGTTTCAGAATACTCTTCCTAGTATTTATTTTACTACTTGTTTCTAAAACTCTGGCCAGTAAATAGTTACAGTATTTTGGCAAAAAGTAAAGTTTTCAAATTCTAAATAAATTTGGCTCATTGTCATTTCTTTACTTGAATACAAACACATTTTTCTCTGAATTTATTACAAGAGCATAGCCTATTTGTTTTCAAGTTCATTTCCCCTGGGATAAAGTGGCAGTAAATGGATAATCCATGGCTTGATTTCACACAGTTAGGCATCCCAGCATGCACCGGGAATAGAGCAAATGAAAGAATTGGGACATTTATAACAAAGCTCCCTGCAGACTCATTATTGGCAGTGCCATGAACCATTACAAACCTACAGTCCTGAAAGCTCAGAAAGGCATGCTGTATTGTATCACATTCATTGAAATATAGCATAATGTATTTTTCTAACTATTTAAATTATAGTTAACCTCTGATTTAGGGAAAAGCTGATTTAGTAATTATTCACATTCATACACTTTATTTTTAAACATCTTAACAAAAATAATCTATTTCTTATTCTGTGGTGTAAATATACAAGATAAACCACAGTAGTAAAGTTACTCATTCTCATTATAATTATAAATATCTGGCAGTTTCAGTCTTCAGATCCCAAGATTTTATAGTTCGTTTTGTTCGGCCTTCAAATTTTTGAAAAATCTCAAAGATAAATAAATACTGTCAAAATCTCTCATTTCCTAATCAAAACCATACAGAAAAGTTCTATTTTACATGAAATCATATTTGGCAAAAGTTGCTTGAAACATAGGCCAACTTGAAGGAAAAAATGTTGCTTCATATTCACCTACTTAAGTCAGTAGAGGTTTTCAAATTGTCATGCAAGGAGGAGGGGAAAGAGGAGAAATAGAAGGTGGGGGAGAAGTAGAAGAATAAGAAGATGATAATGATGATGAAAATGGCAAAGGAGGAGGAGGAGACAAAGTAAGTTAAATGTCTGCTAATGTAGGTCGTTTTCATACTCTTAAAAATGATCATACAATTCTCATTCTTGCCTCATGTTTATAGGATATTCCCTAGTAATAATAACAACCATACTATACTTTTGCAAATAAGGAGTGTCTTACAAGATACTATCGAGAATTTGTATAACTTGAAAATAAAACACGCTGCAGTCACTTACATGAGAATGAAAGATGGACAGTCCAAGTATTATGCCAGTATCCATGAACTATTAAAAGACCTACAGGAAGGCCTCTAGCATATTGAGCAGATGCTTTAGAGAGAATCCTGGAAAGGCATAATCACACAGGCCAATAAAGTATGGGTTGGTTTCCTACCAGTAGAGGAGGCAACATCCAAATTGATGAGATCATTGTTTCATAACACTAATAATAAGAGTTCCTAACTATAAAGCATATCTGTTTTGTTTTTTTTTTAAAGAGGGTTTCTTTTCAACAACCTTGTAAACAGAAATATAGATGCTCCTACTGAACAAGGAACAAGGAACTTGATGGTCTAGTTGTTTCTATGATTTGGTTGTCAACATCCAATTCAAATGGTTCTGTCTGTGAAGGGAAAGATAAATCTGAACATCCTACAATTGATTCAATATGTCACCAACACATGTCATTCATTTATTTTTCTCTCGGTGATTTATTTTCCTGTATTTTGGTGACAGTCTAGATAATCTAGATAATCTCAATTTCAAGCAAATATTTGGGAGTGTAATTATCTGAATAAGTAACATGTCCTATAAGATGTTTGTGAGATGTGTTCAATTCCCCCCTTCATTTTGTCTTTCTCAATTTATGCTTAAATTGACTGATTTCATTAGCAAGACTATCCATCTGCTTTGGAAACTCTGTTCTGATTTTAGATATCACAGTTTCTCGTTGATATAAACTTCTACAATGTTGATATTTCTATCTTTTCCTTTTAATAATTATCTGATCAGGAAGCTAGCCTAGTTGTGACAAGGAGGTTGGGAAGGAAGAGATTCAGATCTATTGGCAGAACAAGAGTGGTATCCTTAGAAGGCATTTTCAACATTGTAAATTTCTCTGTAGTGTGAATTGTGTGAAATAGTATTTGTGTCATTGAAATATACAAAATATATCTCAGAAAGAGATTAAGGGTTGGCAGCAAATATCATGTATAATGAAAGTGATCCATGAGATGAGTGAAAATGATTTAATCTATTGATGTGAGGGAGCAGATGAACAACAAAATTGTCAAAATTATCTTTACCTTCTTCCCGTTTCTACTACTACCACTATTACTTTCCTTGAACCTAAACTGTGTCCTAGTCAGGATAAATTGTTAGTTAATAAGAAAGGTGTTAGAAAATAAGCGTTTCAGAGGTTACTCCTACCAGGGTATTTTCAATTTAATAAAATACTCTTGGAAGCTTTCCAGCAAAAGAATGAAAGAGATGGGTTTCTGCCTTCCTATCATTTCCTTCATGAGGGAGTAAATATGAAGACTTGTCATGCAACTTTAGAAAGGTTGTGGTTCTGGTCTACTTGATCTTGGAAATCTTCCAATTTGAGGATTTCAACACAGATACACACATAAATTAATTATATTTTAATTTCATTAAGGGGACATTGGGTATAGTATACTGGTTACATTAAGTCATCCTTTTATACTATGTACATATAAGACTACACCTGTAGTATGATTTCCAAAATTGGCTACCATATTGTAAGAGGTACATTAATAAATGAGGAATGACAACAAGAAGAGTGACTAAGACAGTGAAGCTTCTGGGACCTATATTATGTGAGGAATATTTGAAGGACCTGAGGATGTATAACTGTAGGAGAGAATATTAAAGGAAGTTGTGTTAGCTATCATCTTTTGTTTGAAGAGTTATATCACAGATAAGGGAGTAGGTTTCCCCTGAGTTGCTCCAGAGGGTATTCATTCAACAAATATTTATTGATTGAGCGCCTATTTTGAGCAATGCACTATGTAACACTAATGGGTAGAAATTCCAGGAAGGTAAATACCTTCCTTATGCTTTTTTTTTTGGCCTCTTTCCTTAGAAGATATCAATGCATACTTTAATTCTGTAATCCAAATGTGAAGATATGCCAGTTGGATTCACCCATACTCCAGACATCTTTTTCAATGATTCCATCATCCCTGAGTCATCTTTTAAGACTGTAACAAGAACTGGGCCACTGAAACATGACAACCCCGACGAGGTACACAGTCTCATAAAGTTTCAACTTAATCCCCTTAAAGTATCTCTTAACAGTTTTATGTTTGCACTGTCAAAAAAATTACCCTTATGGGCAGCCTTGGATGATTGGAATAGAACCTTGTAGGAACAGTGTGGTATAGAATATAGAAAGTGCTGTACCTGTAGAGAGAAGTGAGGAAAAGTTTTGTCCATAGTCACAGCCCTAATGTAATCCAGAAATGTGACAGTGTTTAGGTTTTTCTGCCCTCTCTGCTAAGGAAAAAATAGTGTGGTGTGATAAAGGATGAGGTATGGTGGCGGGACCAGCTGATAATACCTACCAGGTCAGCAATCAAGATTACTAGGAAATTCTGATCTCTTTGGGTCTTTTGGTGCATATTGTATTATAATCTGCCTTTGTTGCTTTTGCGCCAAATACTAAATTTATTTTTTTTCACCTGCTTTTGTGGAGCCTTTAAGAATAAGTTAACTCTTCACCTTTTTTTGGTAACAATCATTTTTCTTATTAAAGTGAACGTTTCCCTTGGGCACCTAAGTTCCCTCCTTAATTTGGAACTCAATTTATAGGAATTTTATGTGGCATTGGGGGTAGGTCAAAGTCGAAAGATACACCAGAAAAAAGTTAATTCGACAGTTCATCTTAAAGGTGGGGAGAAATGAACCCCCAAAATGTAAATGACTGATATCAGACAGTGAATTTTCATATAATTTGCTGGAAATGGCCATTTGTTATTTAGCACTTTGGGTTCTTAAATTTGAACAAACACTAGGGAAATAGTCATGTTCCCCAGATCAACTATCTTTTAAGAACCAAGCCATGTCTTCTATTTCCTGTATGATCATGGACAATAAAGTGATCTACACATATTTAGGGTATAATAATTTGGGTAGGTGTTGAGTGAACCACTGTTTTGTTTTTCTTTAGAGGCTTTCCCAATAAACAAAGAAGTTGTTTTTATAATAATAGGACGTATGATTTCATCTCAACTCTCTGACCAAAAGGAATTTAAAATGACTATATTATATGGCTATTACTAAGGGCATTAACTTTTAAGATTTCTTGATTTGGCAAATATCTCTTTTGATTTTTGCATGTAAATATGGGGAGGCAAAGCCTTTGATTAATGCTTGAGTGCCCAGGCTATATTGCTCTAATCTGAAATTGCTTGAGCATGACTTTAATGCTTTTTAACTTCACAGGAATGAAATGTGCAATGATGACAAAAAAGACCATTTGAGAATCTTAACATATGAATCAAAGCTACCAAGATGCACATCAAAAAAAATTGTTAATGAAATGAAGCTTACTCACATGGTACTGTTGAGATCCTACTTTGTGAAAATAATATCTGTTTCCCATCAAAATAATCTCTAGGCTGAGTCACCTTTAAAAATATTAAAAGAATATCATCATATCCTTTCAACTTGGGATAAAAAGAGGATATTTTATCATTCCAAATCTATTTCTATTGAAAAGGAATTTTTACTCTTGCTTTGATTTATCAGTCTATTGACCCAGACATTTGGATGAGATCTCTGGTATTCATGACTCTATGACATAATCATGCTTGGCCATGCTTTTTTAAAAAATAAAAGTATTTTATTATTTTGCAGTTACATGTATAAATAGTTTTCAACATTTGTTTATGTAAGATTTCCAATTTCAAATTTTTCTCCCTCTCTCCCCTCCCTCCCCTCCTCCCCTATTCAGCAGGTAATCTGGTAAAGGTTTTATATATATATATATATATATATATATATATATATATATATATATATATATATATATATATATATATATATATATATATATATATATATAATAACATTAAACATATTTCTGCATTAGTCATGTTATAAGAGAAGAATCAGAGCAAAAAGGAAAAACCTCAAAACAGAAAACCAACAGCACCAAAAACAAAAGAAATAATATGATCCAATCAACATCCATATTCCACAGTTGTTGGATTTGTTTTTTCTGGATTTGGAGAGCCTTTTACATCATGAGTCTTTTGGAACTTTCTTGTACTATTGGATTGGTGAGAAGAATCTAGTCTATCACAGTTGATCAACACATAGTGTTGATGATACTGTATATAATGTTCTGGTTCTGCTCAACTCACTCATCATCAGTTCGTGCAAGTACTTCCAGGTTTCTCTGAACTCCTGCTACTCATCGTTTCTTACAGCATAATGGAATTCCATTACATTCATATACCATAACTTGTTCAGCCATTCCCCAATTGATGGACATCCCCTCAATTTCCAATTCCTTGCCACCACAAAAAGAGCAGCTATAAATATTTTTGTACATGTGGGTCCCTTTCCATTTTTTGTGATCTTTTTTTGGAAAAAGACCCAAAAGTGGTATTGCTGGGTCAAAAGGTATGCACAGCTTTCTCACCCTTTGAGCATAATTCCAAATTGCTCTCCAGAATGGTTGGATCAGTTCACAGCTCCACCAACAAGGCATTAGTGTTCCAATTTTTCCACAGCTTCTCCAACATTTATTATTTTCCTTTTTTGTCATATTAGCCAATCTGATAGGTGTCAGGTGGTACCTCAGAGTTGTTTTAATTTGCATCTGTCTAATCAATAGTGATTTAGAGCATTTTTTCACATGGCAATAGATAGCTTTTATTTATTCATCAGAAAACTGCCTGTTCATATCCTTTGACCATTTCTCAATTGTGGAATGATTTGGATTCTTATAAATTTGATTTAGCTCCCTATATATTTTAGAAATGAGGACTTTATCAGAAGTACTGGACATAAAAATTGTTTCCCAGGTTTCTGCCTCCCTTCTAATTTTGGATGCATTTCTTCTGTTTGTACAAAACCTTTTTAATTTAATGTAATCAAAATCATCCATTTTTGTATTTCATAATATTCTCTATTTCTTGTTTGGTCATAAACTGCTCTCCTTTCCAAAGATCTGAAAGGTAGACTATTCCTTCTCCTAATTTACCTATGGTATCACCTTATCCATGCTTTTTAAATATTTGGCTCAAGATAAACATGTGATCCCCTTTCTTAGTGATCCTCTACATAAAGATCATCTGACTGGAAGGAAAGATGTCTTGAACCAATATGAAACTAATATTTCACAAAACACTTTCAAATATATGTCCACATTTGATCCTCATAGAAACATTGTAAGGTAGGCAGAACAAACGGTACGTATTATAGAAGAGGAAAGCAAGAAGTAAAGTGAATTTTCTATTGGAAAATAGGATTAAACATAATAAATGAGAGGAATGTAGGCTAGTAGACTACTCAAGAGAATCGTATTTATGCTTCATGAACGTTACTTCCCGAAAAAGTGTTAGACAGTGCTGGGAATAGAGAGCACCAAACAACATTCTAGGCATACACAAACAAATAAAGAAGCCAAAAGGAAAAAAAAAACAACAGCCCATTAAAGAAACAATATCTTAAGAGATGAGGAAAATTTAGTTATGGATATGCTAGTCATTTTTAATCAGCTGCCTATAGGAAGCTAATGTAATTATCAACTGATTGGACTGAGATTAAAATTAAATTTGAAGGATAAGGACAAGAGCAAAGTCTTTATTGTAAGCTATTTATAGCAGCTTTGGTCCAACATTTTAAAAATCTGAATGATTCCCCGAAGGAAGCAATGAATAAAAGTAAGGTTATTGACTCTATCAACATTTATGAAAGTTTAACTGATGCAAAATAGTAGCCATGATGAGGAGGCAGAGAAAAACCTACATATACGTTCAGGCAGTAAAGTGCTTTGTTAAATACAGAACTGTGGTAACCAAGGAGAACAATGGTTTCATGGATTAGCTCAAATGCAGAACAGCACAGAGGGAGATGATGGGATATTACAAGTAGTACAGATTGACTAAACAGCAAATGGCAGTTCAAGGAGAAATGATTCATTTCAGTTCAACAAATATTTAAGGGCCACTTTACGCAGAGCATTGGGTGGAAAAGCCCATAGAGCACATGACATGATGTCCAATTAAGCTAGATCCCACAGACAGGTTTTGCAGAGGAAAATGGAAGAGAGAACACAGATATAAGTAGAATATAAGAAATCTACTCAAGATTCTATAGTCATCTATTCTCATCAGTAGCACCAGTGGAAATACTTTATTTAGATGATTTAGACATATAAGAGAGGAGACAGGAAAAAAATATGTGGACCTTTTTGATGAATAGGAAAAACAGTTTTCAAATACATTTATAGATGAATTTTCTAGGTATCTCAAACAGGGGAAAAATGACAAAGAATGGAAAACATACAAGATAGCTTTATCACATAAAACTAAAAAAAGGAATCTGCATCTCCCAAACACATCTGTGCCTTCGCTTCTAAAAAATCTTTTTGAGAATGTCCCAGATGTGCTCTGGGTATATCTTTCACAAAAATATAAGAAGAAAACATGAAAGCTTTCAAAGGTAAATTTCTAAAGCAAAGCTTCAGAGGAAGAGAATGTAGTAAGAGGTGTAGCAAATATAAAATTCCACTGTGACAATTATTTTCTGATTTTTAAAAAGCATTTGGCATAATAAAGAAATAATGACTTCAGAATCACTTTAAATAAGACCCATCTATATTGTCAAACAAACTCCATGAAAAATGTGATTTAAAAAATGATTTTAGTTAAGGGTGCTATAAGTACATACTCAGAAGAAAGTGTTTGTGTCGTAGAGGATGAGTATGAAAAAGTCCAAGCTTTAAAAAAAAAAAAGGAAATTAGATGTATATTTGATAGAGTATGGGACTTGGAGTCAGAGACATTGAGTTTTAATTCTGCCTCAGATAATTATAAGTTGTGTGAGCCTACACTAGTCATTTAACCTCACTATGCCTCAATTCGCTCATTTATAAAATAGAAGGAATAATAGTACCTAGCTCATGTTTGTGATATTGAAAATCAATCACTATAGACACTAGTTTTGTCTAAGCATATTATTAGTCTATTATACCAGTAAAAAAAAAATTGACCATATGTCTCCCTAATTTCTCATGATCCCAGGTCACATGAGAGTGGAGGCAGAGACAGAGCTTCAGCATGCCAGTTAGCACAAGCAGGAGAAACATCCCCAAGAAACCCATATGATCTCCCAGAGAGATAGCACATAGGCCCAGGGAGACCTGAGAGAAAGCCAGAGAAAGAGACCATGTGGTCCCTGAGAGTCCAACATGGCTACCTATCCAGGTTTTTTTATCCTTTTTGATAAGAGGAGGGTCATTATACATTAACTCTAATTGGTTAACATTATTTAAATCTAATTGGTTGATATGACTTGAAGGTGGAATATATTATAATGAACTCTAGGGATGACACCAGGAGAAAAAACGCAAAACCCCTCACCCAAGTTGCTCAGGGCCAAGTCCATTATCTAGGTGTGGTTTAATTCTATCAGTCCTTCATCAATCTAGACAGAATAATTTATCTCTATTCCTTTTGTTCCTTTTGGTTTGCCCCAGATGAGATTTGATGAAATCTGTCAAGGAGAACTCAACTTTCTGGAGTGGGAGGGAGAAAAGACTGATCCCTAGGTCCCCCAAGAAATTAATCATTAATAATTATTTTCTCACAGGTTGTTGTGATGGTCAATTAAGATAACATATAAAGGACTGCAAAACTTAAAGCACAAAGTAAGTTAACAATATCATATTTATAATAATAATAATAATAATAATATGCTTATGTGGTGACATGGAATCAGGTTAACTATTGAGTTAGACCAATCTAATTAGATCTTAGAAAGAGCTATTGAAGCACAGTTTAGAATGGAAGGGAAGGAGATGATTGGAGTAGGTCACAATCATGAAGGATCCCAAGCCACTTCTTGCCCAGAGTTCCCATTGTTTATACTGCTACTGATGTAGGAGGCTAAAAAGGGGTTAATAGAAAAACCTAACGTCCAAGATCTAATTCAGATATAAGCTCTAAAAGGGATTAAGACCCCAGTTAATGGATAAATTAAGATTTGGGAAACAAGTCAGGGCCTAGCTTCTCATATGCCCACATTAATCAATACCCATAACAAGATCATAAACAAGAACATAAAGGGCAAGGTCAAAAAGACGTAAAAATAACAATGTTACACAATGATACATGGACAGGCTATAGAAATTCAAACTAGAAATAAATGATAAATGAACATATTTTGAAACTAAGCATGGAAATCAGAAAGAGATGTGCAAAAAAAGGCCAAATTTTTCCCCAGATTCACCTTATGACATGCAAACCCCCAAAACACACTTGCACAGAAAAAGGTACCCACCATTGGGGGTTGGCTTAGAACCCCAGGAACTCCACATTAGGATAGGCTCTCCCCTGTACCTCCCGAAAATAGAGATTCTTATAATGAGACTGATAATCAAGTTATCCATACTATAAATAAAACTGTCTTCTCTTTCACTCTTCAAGAGATACATTTCAACTTTTCTGGTTCTCTCCCTGTGATCACTCACAGTATTGTAATAAAACTTAGGAAACTGAATCACTGAGTCTTGTAATTCTTTTGGGATGACTCACGATCAATTTGACCCTAATTCCATCGCACATCATTACCCTCCCAGCCATGTGTCATAGGTAAGAATCATAGAATAACATCATCTCAGAAAAATGACAATAGCATGTGGCTCAAAAGTCAAAACCAAATATGACTAGAAATGCAGGTTGACTTCATATATCAAATTAGGCATAACCTATTGGTAGGCTGAGAGGTGCATATTTTTATTTTATTTTATTGATACATTTTGTTCCAACACATATACACACATACAAACATTTTTTCTAATTGAATCCTCCTAAAATGTCAGGTCATCTACATATCTAAATCAAACAACATTAATGTTTGTCAATAATTATACATGAAAGCTTTCATTATCATTGTTTTTTTGAAAGGAACAGTACATACTTTACAACAATACTAAAGTCCAATGTTTTGGCCATGGGTTTTGATGGCTTTTAAAGGTGTGCCTTTTTTGTCTTTCTTTTCATTCTTCCACATATACTACTGTTAGATTATATATATATATATATATATATATATATATATATATATATACATGCATAAATGCTAGCACACACACACACACATATTTAGATTGAGTGCACAGTCATTAACTGCTTACTATATTCCAGGTGTTCTGCTAAACACTGGGAATATAAATACAATAACAAATACAAGCAATCAAGAAAGTCTCTGACCTCAAAGAGGTTGAATTTTAATGGACTTAGATAACATATAAAAGGTCACTAGAAAGACGGTGGTGTCATGGATACATGGTAAGGAAATGGTAGAAGTGCATGGAGACCTAGTTCTAGGCAAGATAAAGTGGAAGTTCACTTCTCAGAGTATGAGAACTAGAGGATTCAAGGGTAGAGTCCAAGGTTGCAGGGAATAGGGTATTTGGAGGTGAGGAGATGAGTATGATGGCTACAATGCAGGTTGTATGGAGATCTTCCCATATTCTCTTAAGTCTTCATATTTGTCATTTTTAATAGAAAAGTAATATTCCAGGGGACAGCTAGGCGACACAGTGGATAAAGCACCAGCCCTGGATTCAGGAGCACCTGAGTTCAAATCTGGCCTCAGACACTTGACATTTACTAGCTGTGTGACCCTGGGCAAGTCACTTAACCCTCATTGCCCTGCAAAAAAAATTTTTTTTAAGTTATATTTCATTAAATTTATGTTACTCAATTTGTTCATTCAGTTCCCAATCATTGGATACATAGTTCTTTGTTTTGGTTTATTTCTATTACAAATCATTGCTATGAATGTTTCCATTCATATAGCTCTTTTCTTGTCAGTAACATCCTTGGGACTGAAAACTGAGTAGGACGCCATATTTATAAATGGGAGCTATTTTTTATAGTTATCATTACAGATCAATGATTTTATCATTATAGATATCTTTTAAAGTTTTTGAATGCCTAAACAGTCCATGTGATTTTTTCCCCCATGTCCTTCCATAAATCCAAGAATTACTGGTCAAGGTATATGAACAATTTTGTGACATTTTTTTACATAAAACTATAAAGTTAAATTGCTTTTCAAAATAATAGGACCAAGTCACAATTCCATCAGCCGTCCCTGTTTTTCTACATCTGCACCAACATTGATTTTCCCCTATCATCATCATGTTAATGGAAATAAAGTGATATTTCAGAACATTTTAATTTCCATTCTTCAAATCACTAGTGATTTAAGCACTTTTTTGAATATTAATAGTTTGCATTTCTTTTGAGAATTGTTCATTCGCTTCATTTAACTACCTATCCATTAAAGAATGATTCAACATTAAATATTTCTGCTAAATCCCTTTAAGTTTTGAATGTAAGGCTTTTATACGAGCAAGGAGATAGTAGTTTTCTGAAAATGTTTTATTAGTTCACGTTTTTTCTTCTTATTTTAGCTACCATTATTTGTAAAAAAAAATTAAAACACCAAAAAATAAAATACATTGGGTCACCTACCTGAATGTAAGGATCATGAAAAATTTGGTAACACTAAAAGGTTGTTTTATATATCTATATACCTCTATACCTATACCTATTTTATATACCTATACACCTGTAGTTGTGTAAAAATTTTTCTGGTGGAAAGGGGTATCAAGTGGAAAAAGTTTAAGAAGCCCTGATTTAAGCCAACCCACTTACTTTACAAAAAAGGAAAGAAAGGTCTAGAAAGAAGCCAATTACCTAATTTCTTCAAACTTGTTGAAGGTCTAATAAAGAGCTGAAGCTATATCTCCTATATGATGAAACATTTTTCCATACAGCACACACCTCACTTCAATTCACCATTAAAGTTAGCACAAGATTGCTGTAATGCATTAGACACCAATTACTTTCCCCTCTTCTCAAGACATTCAATACTTAGCTCATGATCTTCTTTTTTACCTCAATCTGTAGCCTCATTCTTGGGAATCTCAATGTAAATGCTGATTTTTCCTTAAATATACATGTCTTCCCTTCATTCTATGTAAACCACCCAAAAAGATAGTCATCTTAGCTCCCACCATTACCCACCCACCTTTTTGCTACTTCTATAATATGGGCAATCCAGAAATTTCTCACTCTTTCCACAAGCTCCTATCCTTTTATCTTTTCTTCTGCTTAACCCTAAAACCTATTTTTTTTCACACTGGAATCACAAACGCTTCCACTTTCCTTGTCTTTCTAGTCCATAAAGTCTGTTCTCTTATTATCACTTCTTCAGTCTTAACCCTCTACACTAGTATTTGTATGTTTCTTTTAATCTGTGGTCTGTAAATTTTTGGGGAGGGAGAGAGATAGATGATAGATAGATAGATAGATAGATAGATAGATAGATAGATAGATAGATAGATAGATAGATAGCAAACTAGCTAGATGATAGATCGATAGAACTATTTTAATAAAATGGCTTTGTAATCCTATGTATTGTTTTATGCATTTAAAAACATCATGAGGAGGGGATCTTTAGTTTTCACTCAACTGTTAAATGTGTCCCTACCCACAGATAGTTAAAAATCACTGTTTTATCCCTTCTATACCCCAGTTGCTCTCTCATTCCTCATATTACCATGAATTGGTTAATATGCTTACATTTTTGTGTATTTAGTAAAATATAACCCTCTTGAAAACAAAGATAATTTTTTTTTTACTCTTAGTATTCTCAATATCTATCATAGTACCTGGAATATAGTTGGAAAGGCATAAATATTGAGATTGAACTGATTTATTGTTCTCAATTTATATCTTTCAAGTTCTTTTATTTTTTAATAATATAAAATTCAGACAACTTTTCAAGTCATTTGTTGATGAAGTATAATGAACTAATCTAATGTTTAGAATGATCTTTAAATCTGTGAACCTATAGTTTGGAACTTGGATCTGGTTTATTCATATTGTATTGTTTATGACTTAATCTTGTCCAATAAGATTACTATACATTGTTATGGTAAGTTTAATATTTTCTATAAATTTTCACTTATATTGCCTTATTCTATCTTCAAAATGTTTCTTTTGATTAGTAGGATTTCTATCTGTTACATTTTTACAGATAAAGTTCCTGAGGTGCAGAAACTGCCTTGATCCTAATGAGTCAGCTGTCTATAATAAAGACATCCATTTTTCATACCAGTGTTCTTTCTCTGATTAATATAATAACTTACAGTATACAAAATACTTTTCTCCTATCAATCTTCTGAGAAAAATAGTATAAAGAAAAGGGTTTCCACATCACAGGTGAGTAAAACATGAAGATAAAGTGTGTTACCTATGCTTACAAGAAGTAACAAATTTTAAATGATTTTAAACATTTATTTGACATAGTGACTTTCCATTGCGATTTAAGAATTTTATCTAACATTTTTGTTGAAGAGATCATTCTGACTAAAGCAACATGTGATTTTGTTGCTTGAAAGTTTAATATACAGTTTTGAAGGTCAGTCCTTTTCACATGCACTTGAAATAATTTCTCAGGGTTTTTATCATTTGATTCTGAATGCAGAGCATAAGACACCTTGACCTACATGGACTGTTTACTGGATGATATGTTTGGAAAATAAACAATATTTATATTCCCAATTTAGTAGATCTGATTCAAGCTAATACCTTATATGCCAATTAAAAAGAGTAATCAGTAGCTATTTCTATTGAGTAACTCTGTCTTAATTATAATCATTTCTTCACCTACTTGTATGCCAAAGACTTTATTTCATATATTTCTTATTTTTTCACTAATTCTTTCATGTATATTAATCAGAATGTGTTATTGCCATTAAATATATCTCAGATAATATAAAATATCTTCCAATGGTTCTAGCCAAAGTAAACAAGTAAAATGTATTTAATTATGAAGTTTGTTCTAACATATTGAAAGGTATAATTGAAAGAACACCAGACAACTTGTGTACAAGTCCAGTCTCCACCAATGACAAACTTTGTTACATGATCACTTAACTTCCCAGAGCACTGGTTTCCTATCTGTAAAATGAGTACAATGATATATGTTCTACCTAATCCATTAGAACATTTTGAGGATCCAATTAAATAATGCAGTGAATGGATGTTATGTAGAATAATACAGAAGGATATAACGGGTATGAGTATTAAACAATATACAACAAATGAAGTACTTTGAAGTATGGAGATAAATGATGTCATCAGGAAAATGTTATGATTGCCTAAGAAGTTTGACTAGTCAAATGTCAAGGGCAAGGAATGATAGACAGCCTGAGTACTTCCTCATAACAACAGAAGAAAGCAAGGAAGATGAAAGGGTGGAATCTCCTGTGTTCCATGGGAAAACATGAACAGAAGTCCCATAAAATGGTCAGATACAGATGAATTATAATCTGAATCATTGCAGGAAACAACCAACCAAGTCAGTGAGAACACAGGTCACTGAACCTAGAGGACTAAGTCTTTTATAGTTGTAATTACCTATATAATTATCTTTAAAATTTTCACACACACCCTATGTAGTCTGAGTACCCCTCCCCACTGTACTCTTTTAATCCTAGCACCTTATGGATCCTCAACATTCTCTTACTCTCTCTCCATTTCCATGATGCAGGTAGACTTTCTTCTCCTTCTCTTTAAGCCATTCAGTCATCCTTTTGAGATATCCTGGTTCTATAATTTATATATTTTTTGCCACGCTTAATCCTATTTCCAGGGAGACTGCTTAGTGTACTCACATACTGTTTCATGGATTCTTTCTTACTGTCTGGCTGAGTCTATTTCCTTTTTCTGAGGACGTTTTTTGTTTTTTGTTTCCCATTTCTCTGCAGTCCTTTGAGTCATGTTTCCTTCTTTCTGTTTCAAAGTTCTCATCTAGGGGGGCAGCTAGGTGGAGCAGTGGATAGAGCACCAGCCCTGGATTCAGGAGGACTTGAGTTCAAATCTGCCCTCAGACACTTAACACTAACTGTGTGACTCTGGGCGAGTCACTTAACCCCAATTGCCTCACCAAAAAAAAATAAATAAATACAATAAAGTATCTCATCGACTGATCCTGAAAAAGTATCCTTTCTTACTCTTATGGTTTAGGACAGTCTTGGACTGGAAGAACTAAGATTCCTAAGAAGACTCTAATTTGTTTTAATATTATATAAATAAAACTTGAATGGTAGGTTGTCTTGTCCTTACGCCTGTTTGAGTAGTTTCATATTTATTCCAAAGAATTGTTTGAGTTCCTGGTTTAATTCAAATATCATAGCTGGCCCTTGGTTTGGGCCTTTACATGATGGTTTTAGTCACAGAATGGGAAGATTCAGATATAGACTCATATTTGGCAAGAAATCTGTTCATTGCTATACTACCACCAGCAGTAACATAGCAACCAAAAGAAAACAATACATAATCTGGACTCAAATGAACCTTTGTCCCTTTTTTATTAATTTTTTGGGGGGGTTGAGGCAGTGAGGGTTAAGTGACTTGCCCAGGGTCACACAGCTGGTGTCAAGTTTTTGAGGCCGGACTTGAACTCAGGTCTTCCTGAATCCAGGACCAGTGCCTTATCCACTATGCCACCTAGCTACCCTGTCACTTTTTTAAAAGGGGAAGATCATCCCACTACTCTCATAACTCCATCTCTTGGAGCTTAAACAGTTTCTAAATTAACTTTTATTTTTTAAATTAATCAATCTTTTTCTTTCCTGTATCACCTCCCCTCACCATTGGTGGGAAAGAAGAAAAAGGAAAGGAAAAAAAAGAGAAGAGAAGGCAAAGCAAGGGGAAAAGAACAAAACTTTGGTAACAAATCTGCATAGTCAAGCATAACTTACTTCTCTATTTACAATATCTAAAAGTACATATCTTATTCTGCACATTTAGTCCATCACTTCTCTATCAGGAGGTGGGTAGCATTCTTTCTCATCAGTCCTTTAGAATTATGGTTGACTATTGCATTGATCACAGTTCCTAGGTTTGTTTGTTTTTTTAATTGATTGTTTTTTTATGATGTCATTGTTATAATGTAAATTGTTATTGATTCTGCTCACTTACTCTAAATCAGTTCATGTAAGTCTCCCCAGTTTTCTCTAAAAACATCTCTTTCCTAAGTTCTTATAGCACTATAGTATTCCATTATATCCATAGATAATAATTTGCTCATTCATTGCTCAATTAATGGACATTGCCTTAGTTTCTAGCACCTATAGAGTTTAAATTATTCAAAACACCGGGTAAGGGCTATATACAGGTTGCTTCCCAGCACACGGTATTCTCTGCTGTGATAATTTTTTTGCATTTTTTTTTGTTTTGCATTTTTTTTCTCTTTCAGGACATAGTAGTGTTGTAATTTGCGGTTCTGTCTTTAAATCTAAATTGAAATTGGTCATCTCATTCTCCTTTTTCTACCTGTTTTTGAAACTCTAGCTCACTTTTTCACATTTCTTTGTAAAGAATTATTAATAAAGACATATTTTCCTCCAACAATTCCTGTAAATTCTACACTATGAGGCAGAATCAGAAGAGAACTTTAAGGGGAGATTTATATAAAAAATAATTCATTTATGTTCAAAAACTCAAGAATATCCTGTGAATAGTGTGATCTTTAAGATATTATTTGATAAGTATAACAACATAATAGGGGTAGAATTAGCTAACCTATTATCTTCCCTTTAACTGAAACTGACTAAACAATGACAATTTTAGACCAATCACCATGAATTCTGGCATCAGGAAAATAACAGAGACTGTGTGTAGACAGGTGGATAAATGAATTCTCACCCTAAGGTTTCTGTTTCTTAAATGGTCTCATGTCAAAAGGTCTGGACTTCTAAAGAAACTTTAAATATTAAAAATGTATACAGGCATAATTCCAGTAATTATTCAAATGTCAATTTGCTGATTCACTTTTTCCTTTCCTTTGGCATACTTCTCCTATTTGGGATCAATGAATACAGAAACCCAAAGTAGAGAAGCCTTTAGTTAGAAACATATATGACTCTCAGGTACTGGGCTGTGTTCTTTTGATATTTTTGGTATTTAATCAATTATTTAGTTACTCCAGGATAGACATAAAAATGATTGTCAAAGTGGCTAAAATAATTATGCCATTCATATCACAGTGGGTGTATATTAGCTGCTCAAAAACATAAGATATAAGTTAAGCTGAGGGAACCACATTATTTTTTGGTATGTTACAGTAATGCCAATCCAGAAAGCATTTAAAGATGGAAATTAAGGCCAAAAAAGTGAAGAGACAATGTGATTAGAATAGAGAGTACTTGTTGGTGTTTACTGAGAAATGAAGTGAGTAGTTAGGATGGGACAAGATAACTGAGACCTGAGGAAGCTTAATATTGCTGCCATGATAGAGTAGGATGTAAGAAACTAATAACAGTTTTTCAATGGGAAACTTACATGAAAAAGCAAGGAAAACTAACATTGCAATCATAAACAGGTGAATTATAAAAATTATAAAAATGAAAAAGTAATTAAGACTAGTCAAAATAGTACATACATAGGCAATTGATATAAAATACAAAAAATAAGAGGCCCTGACCTCAAGATTATATTTTAAGGAAACAATCTTTTTTAGATTATCCATATTTCTTTGTATCCTGCATAGTGCTTAGCTCTAATTTCTTGAATATATCAAGTAGTCAACATATGTTCATTAAGTGAATGAGAACTTGATTAAGAATATAAATAGTAGAAATGGAGAAGAAAATAATATGAGAAACATACCCCTAGAAATATCTTTCAGGCTACCCTGTCCCTTCATTTCAATGCCAGTCCAACCAGTGCAAAGATTGGATATGTTGAGTCAAAATAAATCTTTCACTATGTACTTCTCTTCTTTTATTAAACTTCCTACTGCTCCAAAATTTTCTAAGTTCTAGTGTTAGATGAAGGAAGAAAATAGTCTCCAAGCCAAAAGAAAATAGCTTTATTGAGGGAGGAATCCTGTCCCACAGTAAAGCCCATCTCAGGTCTAGGACCAAAAGACCCCAACCCTCAGGATCTAGAGATATTTATACACCATGACTCCTCCCACAATGTAACACCATCTGAATGGCATATATACAATAATAAGTAGGGAATGGAGAGAAAGAAACCATCAGTCTGATATCAGCATAGTCACTTGCCATCTTATATACTTTACTTAAAATAGCCCTTTTACTAATTAACAAGATCATAACATGGGAAACCATCTATTGAAATGCATCTTTGACATCTTTGATGAAGCCTCTCTTTCCCCATTCCTCTGAGTTGTTTTCCATTGTCAAGGCTTTCCACCATATTGCTTTAAGCATGACTTTCCAACTTCTCCCTAGCTCTGATTGGTCCCTTTCAGCTCAGAAGTTACTATTTTAGGTATCTGACCTTTAAGCTAATTGATAGCTATAGCTAACCACAATTGGAAGTCAGATTGATGGATTCTAAGTAAATGGCATTATAGACAAGTTGACAATATAGTATTTGCATTTGCTCCTACCAATATCTATCTTACTTTATCATTTGCTTAAGCTACTAAAGAATATGTATATATTTAAAATCACAATGTGTACTCTATAAACTAATTAGTACTACTGTTACATCACTTGTATCTGAGGGGTGGGGAGAATCTCACTCACACTACAAGTCTTTAGCTTAAATGAAATTTGCTTGATTAAGTCCTTCTCAATATATTCAGTTAGAAGTGATTCCTCCTTCATTAGATCTCAAAGAATCATAGAACCATAGACATGAAAGGGACTTCTTATATAAGGCATACATGATTGAAAGACCCTTCTACAATCTCCCCCAAAAGTAGCCGTTCAGGAATGATCTAATGAGAGCAAACCCAGTAAAACTCAAACTATTTCAGATAGCTATAATTGTCAGGAAGTGTTTCTTTAAATAGAGCAAAATCTGACTCTCTGCAACTTATACCCATTGCTCTTAGTTTTGACATCTGGGACAAGATAAAGGAATTTAATTTTTCTCCTACAAAATGGCCCTTCAAATATTTGAAGAAGACTATTCTTCCCTTAGGTATCATGCATTTCCTTTAATTCTTTAAATTGCATTTTGAAGTTTTCAGGTCTCTGAAGACATGACATTTTCCAATTTCACTCATTTTTTAAAGGACAATATAATGTGTAGTCAAAAATAGCAGTTGCTCATTTCTGCTCATATAACTTGATATAATAAATCAATGACAAAAATGATTTTAAGTCATCGTTTTGTAAATTCTAAGTTGTATTGCCAGGTATGAACACAATACTAGAGGTGTGTTCTCACCAGAGATAGTGTCCTTTTATCTGGACACTTTTTTTCTCTAGTAATGTTATCTATAAGCATATCAAACAGTTAAATATCTCAGTGGATACAGTGCTGGGCCTGGAGTCAGGAACACCTGAGTTCAAATCCAAACTCAGATCTTTACTAGTCGTGTGACCCTGAGAAAGTCACTCAACCCCTTTTGCTTCCATTCCTCACCTGTAAAATGAGCTAGAGAAGGAAGCAGCAAACTACTCCAGTATCTTTGCCAAGAAAACTCTAAATGAATTCACAGAGAGTTGGATATGACTGAAATGACTCAGTAACACATAAGTTGACATCTCAACTTTTCTTTTGACCAGGTGACTGTCCATGTGCCTGAAATGCTTTTTCTCTTCAGATTTCTTCCCAGATTCCTTTTCTCTAGGCTTAGTCCAAGGGCTACCTCCTATGAGATACCAGTCCTGACACCTCTTGAATGTTAATAATCTCTACCCAACACCCCCAAAAATGTTACATTTGATTACCTGGGTACATATGACATCCCCTCAGGAGAATGTAGACTCCCTAAGGTTAGAAGCTGTTTCAGTTTTTGTCTTTTGTCCTTTAAACTTTGCACTATGCCTGGCATATAGTAGATACTACACCAATGCTTGTGAAATTGAATCAGTATGAATTACAGATTCCTTTGGGGTAATAAAATCCCCTTTGCCTTGAGACAGAAGAAAGAATTTTGAACTATGAGATGTTTAATTCTTAAGCTCCTGTGCTCATTTCTTAACACATTTTCCAAACCAGTGAGGCAATGAAAAAATAAAATTCTATCTTCCCTTGCTTTCTAGTGCCAGAATAAATTGCCTAATTGAAAAAGGCACTGGGCTAGGGATCAGAAGATCTAGTGTAAAGTTCTAATTCTACCACTAACTAGCTCTCTGACATGAGTAAAAGAAATGGTAGAGAACAGGATAGCTCCCATATGGTGTATAGTTACATTTTGCTCTGGTTATTCCTCAATACATTTTATCTTTATTGGATCTAAAAACATACAATTGCTGGTTTGATTCTACTTGAAAAGAGGGCTAAAATAGATATTTCAGATGATTTAATTTGAGTACATAAGGGAAAGTGATTAAGAGAAAGGGCCTTCAGTTTAGACTCATGGGACTTGGGTTCAAATCCTGGGTCTATCTTTTACTATTTTGATGAGTTTGTATAAGTCATTACATAGCTCTTGGTCTCAGTTTGCTTATGTGCAAAATGAGGGTATTGCACTGGGTCCCTTATATGGTCTCATTAGTTCTAAATCCATCTCTCACAAGGAGGCACCTAACTTCCCTCAGGTCCTAGTCTTCATTTGTTAATAAAGAGTCTTGGTCAAGATCTCTAACGTCCCTTCCAAATGGAAAACTTTATGAAACTTTTCTGCTTAACAATACATCATAGCTTCCATTTGTCTACTTGTTTTTATTTATTTATTTTTTTTAGTGAGGCAATTGGGGTTAAGCAACTTGCCCAGGGTCACACAGCTAGTTAAGTGTTAAGTGTCTGAGGCCGGATCTGAACTCAGGTACTCCTGACTCCGGGGCCGGTGCTCTATCCACTACGCCACCTGGATACCCCATTGTGTACTTGTTTTTAATCTGATCCATCTCATCTGTTTAACACAAAAGTCAGCTCCTTGTCTTTCTGCTTTGAGTTCCTCTTGTACTTATAACTACACCATGTAGTAGCCATGCTTTCTCTCTTTGTAATAAAAAATTAATTCATTTTTTCCATATTAGATTATAAATTCCTGAGTGTCACAGACCATATCTACTTTTTAGTCCTCCAAACTGTAGCCCCCATTTTCTACTACAACCCCTGTGGGTCTTAACATAGTCCTTAAGAAGTTTCTTGCCACTTGTTGTTAGCCTTCATGACATCAAGCTGCTTCCGATCTGGACTTGTTGTCCAGTGTCTATCATCTGATTATCTGGTTACTGTACTCTACCAGTCAGTCAACAAGGATTTATGAAGCTCTTACTGTGTTCTAAGCACTATGCTAAGTACCAGGGATACAAAGAAAGGCAAACACAGTCTCTGCTTTCAAGGAGCTCTCATATAAAAGGGAAAAAAGGTCTATGTATATATAACATATATACAGCATAAATGGGAGGTATTCTCAAAGGGAAAGTATTAGCAGGAGAGATAACAGTGCGGGGAAGAGAAGAATCTTCGAGACAATACACAGGCGAGGAAGGACCTTTTGAAGAAGGTGAGATCTGAATAATCTAAACACACACACAAATCATTTTGTAGTATGACAAAAATGCAGAGAATTTGTTTGTTTTGTTTGTTTTGTGGGGGGGGGGTTGGCAGGCAATGGGGGTTAAGTGACTTACCCAGGGTCACACAGCTAGTGTCAAGTGTCTGAGGCCAGAATTGAACTCAGGTACTCCTGAATCCAGGGTCAGTGCTTTAACCACTGCGCCATCTAGCCGCCCTGAGAATTTATTTGGAATGTATGGAATGCCTCGGTGATACACTGCCCCCAGAAGACATGATGACTATCTGGGTAAAAGATTATGCTATTTAAGTCATCTAGGTGAGCCATTATATTTCAGAGTTTATGACTTGACCCTTTACATGCCTACAAAAAGCTCAAGGAGCTGACATTCTATTGGTCCCATAATAATAGGCTCATGGTTCTCCTGAACTATCAAATATCAATCAAAAGTTATTTTTTCCCAATACTATATACATACATGCATACATACATACTCATATACATACATACTCATATACATACATACATACATAATGAACACACACACACACACATATATGTGTGTGTATCTTCCCTTTGGCAATAAAGCCAAAGTCAATGTGTGCCACTTCATAGGTCTAAATGTAAATTTCCTTTTTATTGTAATTCATATTTTCACTGCATTTAATTTCTGCTTCCAATTTCATCTTTGTATTTGACTTTTCAGTTGCAAAGCATAATAAAGACATGATGCAGTTGGCTAGTTCCATCATCATTGAAACAAGTTGCCTGTAAAATGTGTAGACATAGGAAAATTAAACAAGGATAAATGCAAATCTCCTATTTTTAATGATTATTACTCCTCAATAATAAAATTATGAATACTTGTATAATTCTGAGCTTTCAGGAAGTCATGCCACAAGATTGTGTGCAGAATTAAGAATTAGTGATGAGCTGGCGGTCTCATGCCATTAATGTTCAGCCTTCCTGCCGATACCACATTACTCCTTGGAATGCAAGACAGTTTGAGAGAGAGAGAGTGTTTTTTCTTTATCTTAGAGACTGAGGCTAAGCTCTAGAAAGCTTCTGTATCCCTGCAGAAAGGATATGTTTATCTATTCAATAGGTGGGGGGAGGCAAGGTGGGTAACACTGACCAGACCAGAGGTTCTGATAAATGTGAACTCTATAAAAATGATTTTGATAATGTTTAAAATAATTTATTTCTCTTCTAATCTTGCCTAATATATTTTATACATTTCAAAACTTTTTTTTTTTTCTGAGAGGGAAGTCCATAAACGTCTCTAGACTTCCAAATGGATCCATGAAAACATAAAAGTTTAAGAATTCATGGACTAGACAGATGTATAACCCATGCAGAATAACGCAGAAAAAAAAATGACCAAGCCATGGATTACCAATCAATTCATGTTTATTATGCCCTTATTATGTGGCAGGCACTGAGGTAAGCTCTGGAAATAAAAAAGACCAGTTCCTTCCTCCAGACCCAGAACTTCATCCATTGCACTGTCTAGCTCCCCAATGCAGAAGAGGAGGGGAGAAGAAAGGGAATGGAAGGAAAACAAATAAGTATTTACATAGAACCCAACTATGTGCCAGACACTATACTAAGCACTTTACAGATATTATCTCATTTGATCTTTACAACAACCCTGCCAGATAGGTATTGTTATCTTAATTTTATAGTTGAAGAAACTGAGGCAAACATACTTTAAGTGACTTGCCCATGGTCACACTGCTGTGTCTGAGACTAGATTTGAACTCAGTTCTTTATGACTCCAGGCCCTGTCCTGTGTCTACTGCTCCACATAGATGACTTGAAGGAGTTATGTAATGTGATCTGTGAAGAGCCAGAAAGCAAGTTTGTCTGAATTATAGTGTGTATGAAGTAGAATAACATATAATGCTAAATAGTTAAGTTGCAGTCAGATTGTAAAGGTCTTTTTTTTTTTTTTGGCGGGGCAATGGGGGTTAAGTGACTTGCCCAGGGTCACACAGCTAGTAAGTGTTAAGTGTCTGAGGCTGGATTTGAACTCGGGTACTCCTGAATCCAGGGCCAGCGCTTTAACCACTGCGCCATCTAGCTGCCCCCGTAAAGGTCTTTTAGTGTCAAAGAGAGAAGTTTATATTTCATCCTAGAGACAATAAGGAGTCATTGAAATTTATTGATTTAGGCAATGACATGGTTAGAATTTCATTCATAGCATGAAGAACTGACAGAATAAGTTGGAAAGGAGAGGGGCTTGCAGGAGGGAAACCAATTAAGAGGATACTTCAGTAGTTCAACAAAAGAGAGACGATGATGGAAGGAAGGAAGGAAGGGAGGAAGGGAGGAAGGGAGGAAAGGAGGAAGGGAGGAAGGGAGGAAGGGAGGAAGGGAGGAAGGAAGGAAGGAAGGAAGGAAGGAAGGAAGGAAGGAAGGAAGGAAGGAAGGAAGGAAGGAAGGAAGGAAGGAAGGAAGGAAGGAAGGAAGGAAGGAAGGAAGGAAGGAAGGAAGGAAGGAAGGGAGGGAAGGGAAGGGAAGGGAAGGGAAGGGGAGGATTTATTGTCTACTATGTATTAGGAACTCTGCTAAGCATGTTACAAATATTATGTCATTTGATTCTCACAACAACCCTGGGAAAGAGGTGCTACATTGAACACCATTTTACATTTGAAGAAATTAAGGCAAACAGTGGTTACATAACTTGCCTAAGTCACACACCCAGTAAATGTCTGAGGCCAAATTTGAAGTCTTGTCTTCCTGACTCTAGGTCCAGCACTCTATCCACTTTGACACCTACAGTGAATTAGGGTGATGGCCATATGAAGGGAAATTAAATTCATAATTATGGTGAAAACTGACGTTAATGATGACCCCTCCAAGTAGATAATTGAAAGTAAGGTAACTCTTTGTAATGAATAAATTAGAGATGAATAAAATGTATTTTATAAGTTTGAATTTCACATGTTTTGCATCTGGCAGAAAGTTATATAAAATATATTAATTCATTAGATAAACATTATGTAAATTGTAAAATTGAATCAATGTGAGCTAACAGTATTATAATATAATTATTATTGTTGATTTTATTATTAAGGGGTGATAAACTCTCAAATAAAATGTGTGAAAACCAAAAGGATGCTTTGTACATAGGTGTTGAGCAAACTTTCTTTTTAATTTGTTGAACACATTTTAGCAACTATAATACTACATAAATACAAGGTGGTATTCTTAATTTAAAATCCAGTCATTTTATAGATAGCATGGCATAGTTGATAGAGTATTGGCCTCAAAACTAGAAAGACCCACCTAAACAAGACTCTACTCTTCCTACAAAACATCTGAACTTCTCTGAATCTTGGGTTGCCCTGACCATAAAATTGTCCAAGCTACCCGAAAGTAGGGGATAAAGATCAACCCAGGAATCCCAAGAGTTTAATATAACATGGCAGTTCCTTGGAGAATTCTCTCTGAAATTAGTTGTAGATGACCTTTTCTTGTCATGACCTAAAAGGCATCATTTCTGAGGCTCACAGATGACATTCCTGGTTATATTGCCCGCTTTGGAGGCATCAAGTTTTATCTTGTTTGAGTAGAATGTGGACTGCCCCACCTTTGCAGGTGTCATTGGCTGCAATAGTATATGTGGTAGATACTGCCTTAATACCCTTTATTAATCCTTCTCTCTCCCTCATTGTTGGGTTTCTCCAGTAAAACCATGTGGTCTTTATGAGTCCTTGACAAGCAAAAAGGACCCATGGCTTTCAGAACTTATTACTCCTACAAAATTTCATTCATTCTTACAGTGATCCCAAACACTTTCCTGGAATTCTCTCCAATTTATGTGTAGAAAAAGATTATAGTTTAAATGTGTGTTATGGTGAGATAAATTCAATTTAAGATGTCGGGCAATTTCCATCTTTTGCTCAAAGATTATTGTTCCAGCAAGGATTCAAAGCTCTGGGATTGATGAGTCCCTGGAACTCAAGAGGCAAAGGTTTTGACAAGATTTGGCTATTATAGCAGACACATATTTCCAGAAAACCTCTTGAACCAGATCTAAGGTACTTTTTTGTTTTTGTTTGGTTTCAGGGGGGTTTTTTTGTGTTTTTGCAGGGCAATGAGGGTTAAGTGACTTGCCCAAGGTCATACAGCTAGTAAGTGTCAAGCTCTGAGGCCAGATTTGAACTCAGATCTTCATGAATCCAGGGCTGGGTGCTCTATCTACTGCTGCCCCTCCAAGGTTCTTTTTGATAGAACATATTGCTTTATATAAAGTCAAAGGATCATAAATTTAGATCTTGAATGGACTTTAGAAGCTAATCAGTCCAACCCCTTGTTATATAGCTGCAGAAACAAGCCTAGAAAGGTTAAGTGACTTGTCCAAGTTTAGAAAGATAGTAAATCCCACAAGTAGGATATGAAGGGTGAACAGGCTCAAACTCCAGACTTTCCAGGCACATGTTCACTTACCTTAGGAAGATTCAGGCACAGTTACTATTCCAATAATTAAGAGCTTTTCTGAATCCCTATAGCAATTGTCGCATTACTTCATATAACTTTCACTTCATAAACCTTCTACAAGGCTTTCCATATGCAATATACTGGTGTCAAATGGGACTATTTGTCATCCTCTATAGATGCATGTCTAATGTTGTTCTATTCCTATACTTTCTTTCAAATCTATCCCTATGTTTGGGAATTTCTTAGCATCCCTAATAGTGGAAAGTCTTTCATCCTTCAAAGCCTGGTCAAAGGCCATCTCCTCAGTGGATCCTTTTTAAGCCTTCTTCCATAACAATCTTCTCCCCTTTGCATCTCATGAGGGGCTTACCCTTTCTTATGAAGTTACCATTATTAAATTCTCTTATAGTTATGTGTGTAAGTGACATCATTCCTACTAGATGGAAAACTCCAAGATAGCATGAATTATGCTTTATGTAATAGGCATTAAGTTAGTAGACATTCAGTACCTACTATGACTTTACTAATAGTGAAGACACACACACAAAAGATAAAAGATGGCCCCCGTTTTCAAAGACCTCTCAGTTTAATTGGTAACATACCATTAAAAAAACTAAGTACAAAGAAGATGCATATGTTATAAATTGAAGTTAATAAAGACAGAGAATGTATTAGATTTAAGAGGGATTAGAAAAGACTTCTTATAAAAGGTAAGATTTTAACTTGTGCTGAAAGGTAAGCAGGAAATACAGAGGCAGAGATGGGGTGGGAGAGTATCCCAGGCATTTTGGTTCAAGTAGGAGCAAGGAAGGCAGCTGAGTGGCACAGTGGATAGAGTGCTAGGCCTGGGGTCAGAAAGACTCATTTTACTGAGTTCTAATCTGGCTTCAGATACTTAGTAGCTGTGAGCAAGTCACTTCAACTTGTGTGTCTCAGTTTCTTCATCTGTAAAATGAGCTGGAGAGGAAATCACAAACTACTCCAGTATCTTTGCTAAGAGAATCCCAAATAACTGAACATCAACAAAAAAGAGCAAGGAGACCAGGGTCAGTGGATTGTAGAGAATATTATGGCATATATAATGAGTACTAATTGGAAAGGACTTTGAGCACCCAACAGAGGATTTCTTATTTGAGCATATAGGTGATGAAAAACTATTAGAGTTAATCAGAGAGGGGTGGGGTGTGAGATGGAAGAGAGTTGTTTGACATGGTCAGTCCTGAACTCTAGTAAGATAACTATAATAGCAGAGTGGAAGATGAACAAGAGTTGGCAGAATCTTGTGATAGGGAGACCAATAAGAGGGCTATTGCAATAATCTAGACATGGGGTGATGAGGGCCTGTTAGAGGAGAGAAAGAGATGATACAAAGGAAAAATCACCTGGCCTTGACAGCAAATTGGTTGGGGCTGGGATCAGGAGGTGAGGCAAGGGGGGAGAGAGAGAGAGAGAGAGAGAGAGAGAGAGAGAGAGAGAGAGAGAGAGAGAGAGAGAGAGAGAGAGAGAGAGAGAGAGAGAGAGAGAGAGAGAGAGAGAGAGAAATCAAGAATGACAGACACCTGGTTGTGAGTCTGGATATGAAGAATAGGGAAGTTAAAAAGAGGGGGATGTTTTAGGAGAAAGATAATAAGTTCTTTGTTGGATATATTGATTTTAAGAAAACTACAGAAAATCCAGTTTCAGGTGTTCAATACACAGTTGGAGATGTGGGATCAGAGGTCATCAATGAACTTAGGTCTAGGTAAGTAGATTTAAGAATCATCTTCCCTCATTTCTATGTATTATCCTTATTATTTTGCACATATAAGGCATTCAATAAAAATGGGAAGAATGAATGGTAGGCTCAAATATGTCTTGATTTTTATAAATTTTGTGTAATTATTCTTGGTAATGTAGAGAACTATATAAGAACTATATAAACATCTTAAATTACTTTATTGGATGGTTTGGCCTACTGAGACAATCCATAGTCACTTAAAAGAGATAAAACTGGGCAATATTCATTCATTGACTTATTCAAGTAAATAGAAAAATAATTATTTACAGAATAATTCTATTTAAATCTAAGACTGACTACAGATTTTTAATTGGTTCCATTTAATATAAATTCCATTCAAGATGAAGGAGTATGATGAGAAAATGTTAGTGATAAAAATCAAATCTAGCCAATTTGTAAACTTCTGAAATTCACACCAATGGTTTCTACTTCTTTGTGACTCCCAAAGACATTAAACAAACCTTTTCTTTTCCTTCAGGAACTTATTAAATGATTAAAATAATGACCACAAAATAGTTTTGAAAATATCTAGCAGTAAATGTGAAATAGTAATTAAAGTAGGTTTTTTCACTTAGATTACTTAGATTTTACATTTTTATGCACACACAAACATACATTCCTTTAATTATTTCAAAATAGGAATTTTAATTAAAATAAACCTCTAAAATGTTTTATTTTTGCTAATGTGACTTTTAGCATACATTTATAAAAGGAAAACAAAATTAAAAAAGAAGAACCTTATGGCTTTAAAAGATTTGGATGAATCATTTGTAACACTCAAAAATTATTTAAAAATAAATGTTATAATTGAATCTAATTTTAGATAGAAGTGTACTCTTTTTAAAAGTTACAACTGTCTGATAGAAAGTTTTAATTGATGACACATATTCTGGTTAAGAGCTAAGTTTAAAATAATAGGATTCAAGTCCAAACTTCAGTTAATAGATTTGTGTCATTAATTATTTCTCCTTAGTTGTTTAGCATATGGAAAAAAGCACTAGAATATCAGTCTCCACACCTGACTCATTCACTCATCATTTATCTGTGTTCAAGACTATTCTTAATTCTCCAGGACTTAATTACTTCATCATAGAATGGGTTTAGTCATATTTAGATTACTCGAGTTGTTTTAAGAGAAATGTTTTATAAAACTAAAGAACTCTATAAATATATTAATACTTGTTATGGAAATATGGTAGACAGTAAAATAAATTGTATCTTAGAGTAACAGAAATTAACCAGAAAAGTCCCATCCCCATTGCTTAAGTTTTAGGATCAAAAAGAAATGTATTGCTCTCTAGCTCATGTTATTGTTGACTTTTTTTTAGAAAGTCTGCTTCAGTGATAAGTAAAATGAGGTCTACAGTGGTACTAGTATATGTGATAGGGTATTACTTTTGGATTTTTTGTTGTATTCAAGGTAAATGGTCTCTTGTTTATATACATACATGTGATATATATATATATATATATACACACACACATACACACACACAAACACATATATATCACATTCACAATTCTAAACAATCCTTCCCTCTGAAGTTTGCTTTCAGATTCATGATGAGTTATATTTTTGCTCCTGTCTTTTGTCATTATTTGAATATATGCATTTAATTTTGATATTTTCTCATAAATCTGTCTTCTCAAACCTTTAATCATTTACACACCTCCTCTCCACTTCTTCCAATTTGTCAATATCCTTCTGGTGTTTTGATGGGTGTAGGTATTTTATTTAAAAGGGTTAGGTTTCAAGGAAAAAAATAGACTAGTGAAAGGTAAAAAAAAAAAAAAGTTCTAATGTATTAGACATTTATATTAGGCTTTAAAAGACTGAATTCCTGCCATATGTCTTTCATTGCTTATTGCACTTTAAATTATTTTTACTAGTGTTTAAATTTATTTTCTCACTTCAAGTCATTGGGGAGAAAAACATAACTGATACTAATACAATTTAAAATTGAGTTTTGTTGAAAAAGAATAAGGATGGATAACATTACACTTTAAATTCAAGCTCATTTCTCATATCATTGAATTATTATATTCTGGAAATAGTCTTTGAGCTCTTACCATGTACTCTTGGCAAAGTTATCTGATAAGATCTTTACAAAAATACTATATACCGCAGCTGCCTCAGGGAGCATTTAATCTATTCAGGGAGACAACTTAAAATAAATAACCCAACAAAAGATTTTATGGTTAAGTACCAAAATTAGTGGTATAGAAAATACAGATATTGAAGTTTCATCAGTCAACAATTATTTATTAAGTGTTCACTGTTTTCCAGGTAGTGTATTAATTCAGAGGAACTCCACATCATGTTATGCATCTGGAAGTTCCAAAAGGACTAAAACTATTTCTTAATTTTCTTTTGTCCTACTACACTTAGCACACAGCTTTGCAAATAGTAGAAACCAAATAAATGCATTGTAGAAAAAAAACAAGAATATATATATATATATATGTGTGTGTGTGTGTGTGTGTGTATGTATATGTATATATGTGTGTATATATATGTGTGTGTGTATATATATATATATATATATATAGTACTTTTTGTATATATATATATAGTACTTTCTATGTGGCATGCACTGTGCTAGGCTCTGTGAACATAAGTACAAAAATTTATATAGATTGTATTACTGGCAATGAGCTTACTTGCTTGAATTTCTGATGATATTATACTGACCTAATTCTCTTCCTGCCTCTCTGACTGGACCTATCCTACTACCTTCATTTTTTTTTCTAATCAAAGAATCAAATCAAAGAAACATTTATTAACTGACTACTAAATTCAAGATTCTGTTTTCTGTGCTGAAGATATAAGGATGGAACAAAAAGCATTCTCTTTACTAAAGCAGCTTATATTTTTCTGATTGGCAGCATTCTCAAGGTTCTTTCCTCAGCCTGCTTTCCCTTAATGGTATTGATATTACCACCATCTCTATACAAATGACTCCCTTAGCATGCCTATGATCTCAACTTCTCTCCTGAGTCACAGTCCCTGATTTCTATTGTCTATTCAAAACCACTTGCATGTTCTATTTGCTCCTCATACTGATCAACATAAAATTCCTCATTTTTGCTACACACACAGACATTTCCACCCCACCCTACATCCTTCTTACACACTCTCTCTTTCTATTAGTATCACTACAATAAGGCCATGGCACAGCAAGAGAAGATCCACCACTAGTCCCCTCTAGCACGCCAGCCTTGTGACACAACCTGAACTCTCAAACAGTCAGACCTTTATGTGATCAGCAAACAACATCTCCTAAATGATAGAGGACTTCAATCTGAACTCTTTAAGAGTACATACAGGGGCAGCTAGATGGCGCAGTGGATAGAGCACCAGCCCTGGATTCAAGAGTACCTGAGTTCAAATCCGGCCTCAGACACTTAACACTTACTAGCTGTGTGACCCTGGGCAAGTCACTTAACCCCAATTGCCCCGCAAAAAACAAACAAACAAACAAAAAAAAACAAAGAGTACATACAACAGTGAGATCATAAGTTCAGTGAACTAATAGTGCAGTAGTGTAACAAAAAGTCCATGAACATGCAGCCTTTTCAAAGATTTGGCCAAGGTCACTTCAGTCTAGATACTGTTTACCCAGGTTAAAATCCTTAACTGTGCATTTTCCTCTTCCTATTACATAAATCAGATTCCATTCTCTTTAAAATTTATCTCTTCAACATTTCTGTCTTTAGTCCATCCTTTCGATTATGACTGTTATTATTCCAGAAAAGCTTTTCATGATTTCTAACTGTGGTAATAGTTCTTTTATTGGTTTGCCCATATTCAATCGATCCCCATTCATTCTGTGCTAAACAATATTATCAGATTGATTTTCTTAAATCTATTCTGATCATTAACTACTCTACTCAATGATCTTCACTGGTGGTCAATTGCCTATTAATTCAAATTCCTACATCTAGTATTCAGGGCCCTCTACAGCATGGGTCCAGTTTACATTTTCAACCCTCTTTTTTTCCAGATACAGTACCCTGTCTGTATATGAAACTTCTTTTGAGGAAACTACCTCTACTAATAGTTTGCCAACTCTTCTATACCTTATAATCTTAGTGTGTTGCCTGGGGACAATGAGAGTTTAAAAGACTTGCCCAGGGTGATACATTCAGTATGTGCCAGAAACATCACTTAAACTCCATCAGGTCTTCTTGCCTTCAAGGCCAGCTTTCATTCTACTAGGTCACTCTACCTCTTTTTTCTCCTTTTCCTTTACTAATACTTATGTCCACTCGATGTTCCAGCCAAATTGCTGCATATATCATTCTCTAAATATAACTCAGAACTACTTCCCTCCACCCATGTCTATGAGATTCTTCCCTCTGCAATTTCCTTCTCCACCTTCTTCCTGACTTTTGAGATGCTAGACATACTACAAGGCCCTCTTTAAAATGCCTCTCTTTCCATGAAGATATCCCTGATCCTTCCTTCCTCCCTCCCTTTTGCCATAGTCAGAAATGACTTTTTCCTTTCATGAACTGCTATAGCATTGAAAACTCCAAAATGCTATAAAAATCAAATGAAATTTGGGGTCAGCTAGGTGGCGCAGTGGATTAAGCACCAGCCCTGGATTCAGGAGGACTTGAGTTCAAATCCGGCCTCAGACACTTGACACTAACTAGCTGTGTGACCCTGGGCAAGTCACTTAACCCCCATTACCCCACAAAAAAGAAAAAGAAAAAAGAAAAGAAAAAAATCAAATGAAATGTTTCTATCTGTCAGATGACTGGTTACCCCCTTTCTATTAGTTATTTAGATATATATCTTATTTCCAATACTAGATGGTAAGTTCTGTCAGAGAACAAATCGTATCTTGGTCATTCCACACGAGTGACTTATACATAGTAATTCAGTAAATGCTTATTGAATGACTAATGACTATCAAATATATTGGAGAGGTTTAAAAAAAAGAAAAAGGAAAAAAAATCTAGTTTTTAAAGTTACACTTAGTGGAAGATATTTTTGGTCTCCTTTCAGCTAACTGATGTCAATTGTGCTATTGATCAAAAACTTTTACATAAGATAATTTCCATTTGTGCTATTGCTCAAAAAAATTGCTTGGCTTCCTACTCTGTTTTTCTTTTCCACATGATCTAAAATTGACTTCAATGCAACAGCTAATACATGGTCCTTGCTTTTAAATGTGTCTTAAGGCTCATATGGTTTACTAAAATTTCCCTACTGCTTTCAGCCAAGCCCTATCTAGCACCAATAACTGCTTCTGGAAGTCAGTATGTCTCTGATAAGAGATATGTTGGTGCTTCACTATTGTGAGGATAACCTATTAAGATCCGGTTACTGAAGAACCAAAATGTACTTCTTGGAAGTTCTTGCCTTTGAAACTCAAATATCCCTTCCCACCTTACTCCAGTTGCTGGAGATAGTGGGGATGGGAAGGGAAAGGAAAAAAAAAAGATTTATATGTCTATCTATCTAGATAAACATTTATATAATATATACAAATATTATATGCATGTATTTGTTTATATGTGTTTGGGAGATAGACATAGAGACAGAGATAGTGAAAGTTTAAGGTTCAATAATATACCCAAACATGCAAAGTTCTTTCAAACTCCCATGTATTTTTTAATTCAAATGGGAATCACTAAAGGACACTGTCACTAAAAACACTCTCCCTGAATATCTGGCCATGAAAGTTTATCCCCCAGGGAAATATATGACCAGTGATTTTCTTTTCCTAATCCATTAATTTCATTCATGTAGTGAACTCCCAATGGGTGAATTCCATCCACAAAATAAAATCACCAGCTCAACAACTTAGAGAATACTCTCTAACAACTGAGACATTAACCAATCCTCACATTATTCTAAAATTTAAAATTATAGAATATATAAAATATATTATAAAATGCTAGTATGTATAGAACCAGGACATGAGTCCAAGTCCTCTTGGCTACAGGGTCAATTCTCTATATAATACATTAAGCTACCTCTAATCACCAAGGATACTGACTCTCCCCAACTGATCCCCACCCCCTACCTACCCCCCAAAAACCATACCACCATCTCTCCCAAAAAACCACAAAGTTGATATATGTGGGTTGTTTAAGGAACTATGATTACAGCTATAGGAGTATTTTCTCTACTGATACAAGTGCAATTCTCCATGTTCTAGTACATAGTCTTTGAGAGTACCTGTAGACACACATCCTTTCTTGTACAAAATTAATTAGGCTTGTCCTGAGATAATGTTGGGTCCTTTGCAAGATCTTATTAGAAACCTTTCCAGAGGTGTAGGACCTCCCTTAGCTTGTGCTACAACAAAGCCTTCACCTTGCCAGGATGAGGAATTTAGCAGAGAAAATGCTGTAAAGCTTCCGTGATAATATAAGTCTCTTTGTCTTTCTATGATTAAGCCAGACCCACTCAATCTGTTGGTCAGGTAAAGAATATGCATAAAGGTAGTGGCTAAAGCATAGGGCCACTGATTGTTCCATTCCATCTGCCTTAATTAGTTCTGATTTAACACATTTGGCTAAAAATCTCTTTCCACTAAACAGTAAAACAAATTGTCAGGCAACTGTTATTATATCTTTAAGAAATGCTCCTTCTCATCTCCACAAGTTTATTTTTCTCGAAAATAGTAATTTGACACAATGTAGTTTTGGCCTTAGGTTTAAAATATCATCATTCATTTCAACAAATAATTTTCTACAGAAAAACTACAGTCATACTGGACTATGTCACACCATCAACTCATTTTCTTGAGAGCAATGATGTAATGCAAGATGGTAACATAACATACCATGATGAGATTAAGTTTGTGCTTAATTGAATATCAATTGCCAAAGATCAATTCCTGAATTTTGGATCTACTTTTCTTACAACTAACATAGCCAAAAATACCTTTTTTCAAAATAAGATTTAAAAAAACCTATTTGATGGAATTGTGATTTCATTAGGATGGATACATCATAAAATCATAGCTGTAAGAGGTCATTTAATCCTGTTCTCCTATTTTACAGATAAGGAAACTGAGGCTTATAGAAATTAAAGGATTTGTTCAAGGTCTCCCAGAAACGGCTGACCTGAGATTTAAAGTCCAATCTTTGATTCCAAATCTGATCTCTGTTTATGTGTATATCTGTATATATACACACAGACCAGATTTGAATGTGTTCATACAAACAAAAAAATTCATATATACGTATATGTGTATACACACATGTATATACACATGTATATCACAAGTAACTTTTATGACATGCATATATGGGAATATATAAAGTAGAATTTATATATATACACATATGTATATGAGAAGTGGATATGAGTATATTCACCTATACATAAATTATATACATTTATGTATGCATATATGTACATATATGTGTGTGTTTGTGTGTATGCACACTGTGTGTATACACATACAAATATACTCAGGTATCCCTGGTTTGAGCCCAGGACATGGTCTGTCTGCTTTCTGTTTCTATCTCTCTTTCTCTCTCTCTCTCTCCATACATATAATATGTGTATGTGTACATATATATATATATATATATATATATATATATATATATATATATATATATATATATATATATATATATATATATATATATATACACTTATACATATATACATAGGTTTCATTTACATATGTATATATAAATGTATGTATATGATGCCTGTAATACATGCTAGTTATGTGGCAGAGTTCTAAGAAGCTCTAGTTAGAGGAGAGGTGTCTACATGCATTGATGGAGGGAGTTGCCTTTCCTACAAGGTCCCTATTGTAATAAACTCAAAGGTCTAATCCCTATCCTTATTCTTCTAATTCAATAATGCAATTATTAGATCAAAGTACATGATGGGGGGCGGGGCTTGTGTTTATGTATGAGTGTATGTCTGTATCTATGTATGATGAGAGATTGACCAATGAGGGCTCAGTTCTGGGAACTTATGTATTTGGAAAATCTACTTCTTGAAGCGCCTGGTGTCATGGAATGGAGGGGCCCTGTTCTCCATTTAAGAGTTTATTCAGGTACTCTGACTTTCTGTACTACCAACAAAATGATTAAGAAATGTACTTCTGATTGTTGTGCTGGAACTGGATGTTCATTGAAAAGCAGTAACTTGCCAAAGCAGCCCTGACTCTCTCTTCCTGGTTGATGCATTCACATAGTCAATGAAAGAGAAAAAAGAAACAAAAGGGGAAAAAAAAATCAAATAAAAGATCAATGGCTAGAGTAAACCTTTCTTTGGGGAGAGAGATATTGACATACTCTCCCCATCCAGTTGGTCATGAAGCCATAAGCACATGGCCCTACTATTGTTTCTGTCCTTATTGTAACTATTCTTTCCTCCCTTAAGTGAACTATTAAAAATAGAATGTATTGGGGCAGCTAGGTGGCGCAGTGGATAGAGCACTGGCCCTGGAGTCAGGAGTACCTGGGTTCAAATCCGGCCTCAGACACTTAACACTTACTAGCTGTGTGACCCTGGGCAAGTCACTTAACCTCAATTGCCTCACTAAAAAAAAAAAAATAGAATGTATTAGGCTATTACCTTGTGAGCTTAAGAAGGTCAGAAAAATGAACTGCCAGAGGTCCACCAATAAGACTTTATGACAGAATTTGTGGGCAACTGAATCTGAGGAAATTCAGAGAAGCCCTAGCAACCTGCTTGACACAGCATAGCACAGAATCATAGGCAACCAAGAAAGGGTGACCTGACCATCAAGCATGCAGAATTCAGAAGTGAACTTGGTAGAGACAAATGCTTTATATCAATTGCTGTCTGCCGTAGCCCCTTCTCCCCAAGAATTGGAATTACGTGGAGAAGACTATCTCCCTGGGGTGTTGCAGGGAGGGAGAAGTTTAGCTTCTTGCTTTATATTCTCAGAATATATCCCTTTGTAAATCCTAGTTGATAGTTAGATGATTCTAAGGTGCTAATTAGTGGAAAATAATATAGGGAGAATATACAATATCAAAGGCCGTGACATTAGAAATATACACCCCAATCCTTTATGGCCAAACCTAAGGGGAAATGTAGCAGGCATTCTCTCAGTACTCAACTCTTCAGTGTGAATGATACTTTAGATACTTGACCAAGGAGATGTCCCTCAATATAAAGAAATTTCAGTGTAAGAACTATCTACAAAGGTATACTGATAACCTTTTATCTTTTATTTTTAATTAATGGGGAAAAGCAAGCAATTCCATAATGTGGTACAATTAAAAAGAAGATTTTATATGAAATTGTAAATCTTTTATGTATAATTTGCTATTCCTTTCCAAAATACAACAAAATTGTCTTATGAATTTCTTTTTCTTCCCTCCCACCTTACCTAGCCCTAGAGATGACTTCCGTTAGACACAAATAGGTATATATATATATATATATATATATATATATATATATATATATATATATATATATATGTACAATTGTTCTATACATACTTCTAGATAACATTGTATACAGTAACAGCAATACTATTTTAAGAACGTCTGGGTGAATAAGTTATTTTGACAATTGTAACTACCTAACTTACCTATAAAATCCATGTGAAGAGACATGCTATCTTCATCCAGAGGAAGAACTGATAGAGTTAGACGGTAACTTGCAACATAAATGTAACTTATATAGTCCTGGAGAGTCACCTAGAGTACTGAGAGATCAAACAATTTGCCTATCATCAAATATTTTGTTTGCATTAAGGTAGAATTCTAACCCAGGATTTTTACATGCTGTATCATACATCTTTTTGCCAAAATAAAGCATGTTACTGATAGTACCGACTTAATAACTTAAGTGGGGGGGCATATATAAAACAAATAAATTATAACAGGTGGCAGTAGAATTTTAAAGATGAGCATAATAAATGAATTTGATAGTTGGTTTTATAACTATTTTCTAGGCTCCGCATGCATGTACACCTTACACATATACCACACAGAAAACTCTTATCCATCCTTAGAGGATTTTGTATATTCTTTTTAATCAAACATTCTGGTTAATTTAATTTGTTTCATACACTTATTAAGGTGTATACCTATATGTGTATAATGCATGTATAATGTATGAATGATTAATTTTCAAAGAATTAGTAAAATAGATTAAAATGAAATACACTGAAGAGTATATTGAATTTAATTTCATCATCTTTTAATGATTCATATAGCACACCAGAATCTTTCAGTGCCTTAAGGTCATCAATAAGAACCCTTGGTTAATGGAGCCTTCTACTTAATAGAATCCTGGAAGACTTCATAAATGCAGGTGCTTTGAGCTCTTTTCTGTTAGATCTGGAAAACACCTTCATGAAATATGCGTCAGTAGAATAAAATTCACATTTGTTGTTTCCATGATTTTATCTATCTATCTCATCCTTTTTTCCATTTTCCTTCAATATTTTCCAACATCAGGATATTTTGCAATGAGTCCTGTCTTCTCATTATATGGCCAAATATGTAAGCTTCAGTTCTTATATTTGACATTCCGGTGAATAGCATAAATTAATTTAATATTGACTTATTTGATCTCCTTGCTGTCCAAAGGACTCTCAAAAGTCTGCTCAAACATAACAATTTGAAGGCATTGATCATATAATCCAATTCTCACAGGCATACATTGATACTAAAAAAAAAAAAAACCCCATAGCTTTGACTATACAGACCTTTGTTGGCAAGATGATGTCTCTGCTTTTTAGTATGCCGTTCAGATGTGCCATTGCTTTCCATCCAAGGAGCAAGCATCTTTTAATTTCATGGCTGCAGTTACTGTCTTCAGTGATGTTTGAGCCCAAGAATAGAAAATCTGACACTCCTTCCCTTTCTTCTCCCTCTATTTGCCAGGAATTGATGGAACCAGTTGCCAAGAACTTATTTATTTATTTGGTTTTTTTAATGTTAAACTACAAGCCAGCTTTTACACTTTCTTCTTTTACCCTCATCAAGAAGCTTTTTAATTCATCTTCGCTTTCTGTCATAAGAGTGGTATTGTCTGTATATCTGAAATTGTTATTTCTTCCAACATCCATAATTCTAGCTTTTCATTCATCCACTTTGGTATTTCACATGATGTATTCAACACATAAGTTAAATAAATAAGGTGACAATATTGATATACTACCTTTCCAATCTTAAACCAATCAGTTTTTCCATGTATAGTTCTGACTATTGTTTCTTGCCCTGAGTACAGGTTATTTAAGAGACAAGTAAGATGATCTGATATGCCCAGAGGGCTTGTCACATTTTGTTGTGATCCACCCAGTCAAAGGCTTTACTGTAGTCAATGAAACAGATGTAGATCTTTCTTTTTTTTTTTTCCTGAAACTCCCTCACTTCCTCCATAATGCAGCAAATGTTAGCAATTTGGTTTCCAGTTCCTCTGACTCTTTGCAAACTAGCCTGACCTTCTGCTAATTCTCAGTTCACATATTACTGAAGGATAGCTTGCAGAATCTTATGCATAACCTCACTGGTGTGTGAAATGAGCATAATTTTTCAATAATTTGAGCATTCCTTGGCAATGGCCTTTTTTAGGATTCAGATGTAAACTGATCCTTTCCAATGCAGTGGCCACTTTTGTGGTTTTCAAATTTGCTTGGATATTGACTACAGCATTTTAATAGCATCATCTTTTAGGGTTTTAAATAGCTTACCTGTTATTTCATCACCTCCACTGGCCTCATTGTTAGCAATGCTTCCTAAAGCCCACTTGATTTCATGCTTCGGAATATCTGATTCTATATCAGTAACCACACCATTGGGGTTATTGTTGTTGTTAAACTCTATCTTGTATAGTACTTTTGTATATATTTTTTATTCTTGACAGTTCTTAATCTCTTCTCCCTCTAAGTCGCTACCATTTTTTTCTTTTTTATCATGCCCATTTTTGCATGAAACTTTCCCTTGATATGTCTAATTTTCTTAAAGAGATTTCTTTTCTTTTCCATTCTATTGTTTTCTTCTATTTGTTCATTGTTCACTTAAAATAAACATATCTCCTTGTTATTCTCTGGAATTCTTAATTCAATTGGCTATGTATCACCCTTTCTATATTAGCTTTCACTTCTTTCCTCAGCTATTTGTAAAGCCTCATCAGATAGCCGTTTTGCTTACTTGCTTTTCTTTGGGGTGGGGAGGATGATTTTTGTTGCTTTTGTTGTACAGTAGTGCAAAACTCTGGCCACAGTTCTTCAGGCACTCTATCTATCATATGTAATCATTTAAATCTATCCATCAATTTCACTTTTTATTCATAAAGGATACTGATTTTGGAAACTGATTTTGGTCACATAGCTAGAAAGTACCTGATGTCATAAAGGATGTCACTTATGTCATATCAATGTAGCCTGAGAGTTTTCCCTGCTTTCTACAATTTGCATGAATTTTGTAATAAGAAGTTCATGATCTGAGCCACAGTAAGCTCCAGGTCTTGGTTTAATTAACTGTATAGTATATATTTTGGGGGCAGCTAGGTGGTGCAGTGGATAAAGCACTGGCCCTGGATTCAGGAGGACCTGAGTTCAAATCCAGCCTCAGACATTTGACACTTACTAGCTGTGTGACCCTGGGCAAGTCACTTAAGCCTCATTGCCCCTCAGAAAAAACTGCATAGTATATCTTTGGCTGCAAAGTACATAATTAATCTGATTTCTATATTGGTCATCTGGTGATGTTCATGTGTAGAGCTGCCTTTTGGGTTGGTGAAAAAGAGTGTTTGTTATCCCCAGTGAATTGTCTTGCCAAAACTGTATTATTCTCCATCTGTCTTCATTTTGAACTCCAACACCAAACTTGCCTATTATTCCAGTTATCTTTTGATTGTATACTTTAGTATTGTAATCCTCTGTGATGAATGAGTTCCCTTTTGGTGTTTTTTTCTAGATGTTTTAGGTCTTCATAAATCAGATCAGCTTGGGCTTTTTCAGCAACAGTGGTTTGAGCATAGACATGTCTTACTGTGATGTTCAATGGTCTGCCTTCAATTCAAACAGATATTTTATTGTTTTTGAAGTTAAACCCCATGGGGCAGCTAGGTGCCGCAGTAGATAAAGCACCGGCCCTGGATTCAGGAGGACCTGAGTTCAAATCTGGTCGCAGACACTTGACACTAGCTGTGTGACACCAGCCAAGTCACTTAACCCCCATTGCCCCCCCCAAAAAAAGAAATTATACCCCAGTAATGCTTCTCTTACCCTGTTATTGACTTGACTATAAGGGCTACTTCATTTCCTCTAAGGGATTCCTGCCCACAGTAGTATATGTAGTGATCATCTGAATTAAATTCACCCATTTCTGTCCATTTAAGTGTATTGACACCAGAGATGTTGATGTTTAATCCTTCCACCTTTTGTTTAACCACATGTAGCTTACCTTGGTTTATAGATCTTGCTTTCTAGGTTCCTTTGAAATATTGATCTTTACAGCATAGTACTTTCCTTTCATCATCAGATGCATCCACAGCTGAGCTTCCTTTCAGCTTTGCCCTAGTTGTTTCATTAGTACTGGAGTTACTTGTAGTTGTCTTTTGCTCTTTCCTAGTAGCATAATGGGCACCTTCTGATCTGAGGTGCTAATTTTCCAAAATCATCTTTTTTATTGTTTTAGAACTGTTTATAGAGTTTTCTTGGCAAAGATATTGGAGTTGTTTGTTATGTCCTTCTTCATTTCATTTTACAGATGAGGAACTGAGGTAAACAAGGTTAAGTGACTTGCCCAGGGTCACACAGCTAGAGAGTACCTGAGGACAGATTTGAACTCGGAAAAATGAGTCTTCCTGACCCAGCACTCGATCCACTACCTAGTTGCCCAATGAGCTGTAGTGAATTCCCATTAACTTCAGAATAAAATAAGCATCCTCTGGGTGTAGCTGAAGCAAGCACTTTAATATCAATTCTTAGGGCAGGAGGGTGTGAAGTGGGAAATGTACTTAAGTAAAAATACATGGAAAGATGCAGTATTGGAAGTCAGAGGACCTTCATTCCAGTACCACTACTTAATTATGTGATTTTGGACAATTGATTGCTCTAGCTGTCAGCCTTTTCTATAATAAGTTTAGGCTCCGATTTTTAAGTGTCTTTATAGTCCTAAAATTCTGTAATCCTAAATTCTTTCAACAAAGGAAAGAAGAAAATGGATAGGTATCTAGGTAGCTCAGACAATAGAGTAGTAAACTTAGAGTCATGAGGACCTGAGTTCAGAGTATATCCCAGACATTAATTCAATGTGTGATAGAAGGCAAGTTACATAAATTTCTTGTCTGATTCTTCACCTGTAAAAGGAAAATAATAGCACCTACTGTGAAGAGTTGTGGTGAGGATCAAATGAGATAGTATCTGAAAAGGGTTTTGCAAATCTTATACTGCTATGTGAAACTGTTATTATTATCATTTGTTGTCAATTTTTCATTCATTTTTATGATTCTTGAATAGAATTTTATTTTCCAAAATATATATAAAAACAAAATTTTAACATCAATTTTTAAAAATCTTTGTGTTTCAACTTCTCTTTCCCCCTCCATTGCCATTCTCACCCACAAGAACTCAAGCAATTCAAAATAAGTTATACATGAGTAGTCATGGAAAAATTCCCATATTAGCTAGTTGTGAGAGAAAACAGTCAAAAAACCCAAAACTTCAGATTAAGGAATTGCCAAAGAGGCAGTGAAAAACAGATTTTAAAATTTGTTTCCATCTGTTTTCAGATACTGTCAGTTCTTTCTCTGCAGATGAGCTGAAATCTTCATAAATCTTTCAGGGTTATATTGGATATATTGGCCTTGCTGAAAATAACCACATGCTTCCCAGCAGATCATCCCCCACTATTGCTATTATTTTGTATACAGTACATTTCACTCTGCTTCAGTTCATGCAGGTCTTTCCAGGTTTTCCTCATAGTATCCTGTTCATCATAACCTTTATATAGTACCTTAAACTTGACAGAGAATTTTCTTCATAAAAGCCCAGAAAAGTAGGTACTATACATTTTGCCATTATAATCAATCATAATAATTATTTCCCTCCATCCCACTCCCTTCCCATGACATTTATTCTATCTTTTTTTTTTACCTATTCCTCCTCAGAGGTGTTTTACTTCTGACTATCCTCTCCCTTGCTCTGCACTCCCTTTTTCCACCTTACTTTCTTATCCTCTTCCCCTCCTATTTTCCTGCAGTATTAAATAGATTGTTCCTCCCAATTGGGTATGAAAGCTATTCCCTCCATGAGCCCACTCCTATGAGATCAGGGTCCCTGGGCTAATTCTGTGGTCTAAATTTTTCTTCCTCCCTCACTCCTCAACCCTCCCTATGAGATCAAGCAATTCAATATGTCATTCTGGTGCAGTAATGCAGAACATCTTCATCCTCCTTGAAAGTGTTTTGCTTTTTACTGCTCTCTCCCCGAATCTGCCCCTTCCTCCTTCCCTTCTTCCCACCTTTTCTCCCTCCCCCCTCAGGGAAAAAATATATTACAATACTTACTTGAGTATGTATGTTAGTCCTTCTTTGAGCCAATTCTGATGATATTTAGGTTCACTCACTTCTCAACTCCTTCCCCCTCTTCTACTCTCCTCCATAAGCTTTCTTCTTGTTTCCTTCATGTGAACTACCTCTCCACAGACCACCTCTCCCCTTCTCCCTCCCCCAGGTTATTCCTCCTATACCTCAACTCTATTTTAATGATGTCATTATGGATTAGTTAGGTGGCACAGTGGACAAAGCACCAGCCCTGGACCGAGGAGGGCCCAAGCCCAAATCCAGCCCCAGACATAAGACACCCCACCCTGTCTGCCCTACAAGGAACAAAATATAAGTGCTTTACAGATATCACCCCTTCATATTCAGTTCAGCTCTGTCTTCTGTGAATTTCTTACCGAGATAGTTCTTATGATTTCAAAGTATTATCTTCCCATGTAGGAATGTAAACAGTTTGATCTTTTAATATACCTCATGAAGTCTTTTCCCTGTTTACCTTTTTATGCTTCTCCAGGGTCTTGTATTTGAAAGTCAAATTTTCTATTCAGTTCAGGTCTTTTCAATAGAAATGCTTGAAAGACCTCTTTCTCATTGACATCTCATTTTTGCCTCTGAAAAATTATACTCAGTTTTGCTGGGTACGTGATTTTTGGCTGAAGTCCCAATTCCTTTGCCCTCTGGAATATCATATTCCATGCCCTTCAGTCCTTTAATGTAGAACCTGCTAGATCTTGCTTTATTCTTATTGGATCTCCACAGTATTTGAATTCCTTTTTTCTAGCTGCTTACAGGATTTTCTCCTTGACTTGGGAGTTCTGGAATTTGGCTATAATATTCCTGGAGGTTTTCCTTTTGGGATCTCTTTCAGGAAGTGATCTGTGGATTCTTTCAATTTCTACTTTAGCTTCTGCTTCTAGAATATCAGGGCAATTTTCCCTCACAATCTCTTGGAGGATGGTGTCTAAGCTTTTTTTTTGGTCATGGTTTTCAGGTAGTCCAATGATTTTCAAATTATCTCTCCTAGATTTATTTTCTAGGTCAGCTGTTTTTCCAAGGAGATATTTCACATTGCCCTCTATTTTTTCATTCAATTGGAAATGCTTTACTGTGTCTTGGTTTCTTATAAGGTCACTAGCTTCCATTTGTTCAATCCTAATTCTTAGGCAGTTATTTTCATCAGACAGTTTTTTAATCTCCTTTTCCATTTAGCTTTTCAAACTGTTGATTTTTTATCATGACTCTCCTGCATCGCTCTCATTTCCCTTTCCATTCTTTCCTCCTTTTCTCTACCTCTTCTTTCTATTTCTCCTTCTTTCTCTTCAAAGTCCCTTTTGAGAGCTTCCATGGCCTGAGACCAGTTCATATTTTTCTTGGAAGCTTTGGATGTTGGAGCTTTGACCTTGTTATTATCTTCTTCTTCTGAGGTTGTATTGTGGTCTACCTTACCCCCAAAGAAGTTTTCTTCTTTCTTTCTGGTCTTCTGTTTTCTCTGCTTACTCATCCTGGCTTATTATTTCTTGGCTTTTAACTCCTTCTTAAAGTGTGGCTCTGCTTCCAGGACACACTGTTCAAGCTACAGCGTGGCCTGGGTGATGGTTGGGCTTCTTCTCAGCCTGCCTGGCCTCACTTTCATTTGATTTTAAACTCTCCACCAAGGTGGGGGTGGGGGGGAAGGGAGGCTACTTCTCGGCTCCACTCCTGTTCTCAGCTTCAGAGGGTCCCAAGTATTTTGGGTTGTGGGGGGTGGCAGTCTTTAATCTCACCTGGCCTGTTTTCAGGTCCAGAGATAACCTCAGGTCTACTTTACTAAGCAACCAACCAGCAAAGCTTTCTGTGGTGTGGTTCTCAGCTTCTGATGAGACTGCTCCCCTCCCTCACCTGAGTCTCCTGCCACTCAGGATTTCTTCCTGGTTCCCCGCTGGGGTGGGACAGTCGAATCCTTCCCCCCAGTCCACTGGTACCCCTACACTTACCCCTCCAGGCCAGCTGTTCAGTCCGACCATGCACTCAGTTCCAGAAGATGCCAGTGCTGCAGCTGATTCAGAGGCACTGGGGCAAATTCCTCTGGTGGGTGTCTGGTGTGTCAGCCCGATTGCAGGGTTAGGCTTTATTCATGGCCCAGCATGGCCCCCTGAAATCTATCTATAGCTGGAGAAAACTCTCACCCCATATTTTTGTGTGTTTTTCTGCCCCAAGGGTTCTTTTATTGCTATTTTGGGGGTGATCGTATCAAGGAGCCCTGTGGGTTTCTTGTCTTTCCTCTGCCATCTTGGCTCTGCCCCCTTAATTTTTCATTCTCATTATTTGATTATTTCCAACAAAATGTTAGCTTTTTGGAAAGAAGGTGCTAGAAAAAGAGGAGCCAAAGAAATATGGAAGAAACAAAGAAAAGGAAAAAGCATACATTAAAGCAGATTTGTCATGAAAAGTATAAAAATAGTATTGATAGATTTATTGAAGCTAATTTTTTTCCATTATGCTTGCTAAACTTGAATATATTTCTGTTTAATCCTCGAGGGAACTCTGACTCACATTACTTACAAACTTTAAAAATATCCATAACTACAAAGTTGTTTTTCCCCCTCAGAGAAGAGACAAAAACATCTGAATGTCATTGTTTTCAAGGAAATTTCTAGATAAAGTACAAAAGTGAGGAAAACTTGGCTGATAGAAAGTTATAATATTTTTATAGCAAATTACCCCAAGGATATTTACTATTATTAATCCTGGTGGCTTTTAGACTTGAGGGTTAAGATTTTTTATATGCTTGGATGAGACATTAGTGGTGACAAGATCTCAGAAAATAGTAGCATTCCATCTTGAAATGTTAGTGTTTATTATTACCCAAAAAGGGTTATTTTTTAGAGAGTATATGAGAAAACATTTGTTGTAGATTCCATTGTAAAGAAGTTAATATCCTCAATTTATAAAAATAATACTTCATAGCTGTAGCAGTCTAATAAAAACCTCTGATTTGGGAGGAAGAAATGAACTTCTTTCCTCTTCACAAAACCATGTGGGACACACTGCCTCTGTTCTAGACATACTTTCTCTTCAAGCCAATCACCCCTCTCTTTGTACCATTTTTATTCCTCTCCATATTTGGAAACGTCTATGCCCCTTGGTACTATATCAGTGTGACTCCTAGCCATTGTCTAATACCTCCATGACATCAGAGACAGAAATCCAATCCGGTATGCCAAGTAATGATGAAAGCCTGGTATAACCTGGTTGTGATAGTGCTAGAGGGTAACCTCTTGCAATTTCATTATCCCCACTTCCTCCTCATGTGGTACATAAAGGCACACATTAATGATAAACCACTATTGATCAATGTCAGGCTCTATACTTTTCTTACTAATGACTAAGATTCTTATGGCTCTGAGTGCATATTTTCCTATCCTCCATATACGTCTGTGTTTTCATTTGGGGGCCTCAAGGCTTAGTTTGTATAAGTTAAAACTTGTCCATAAAACATAAAAATGATTTACTAACATCACTGACCAGTCTGCCACTGCTCAAAGCAGTTCCACAGATTTGGGATGATAATCCAAATTACCTCCATTCATTCACAGGTCAGAATTTGTTTTAGAAAATAAGTCTTAAGGAGAAAAGAAAATCAGAAATCTCTTTAAAGTTGTCTGTACATGGAAATAACCAATCTGGCCATTTGTAAGACATATAGTTCTGGGGCAGCTAGGTGGCGCAGTGGATAAAGCACCAGCCCTGGAGTCAGGAGGACCTGAGTTCAAATGTGACCTCAGACACTTTACACATACTAGCTGTGTGACCCTGGGCAAGTCACTTAACCCCCATTGCCCTGCAAAAAAAAAAAAAAAAGACATTTAGTTCTTTAGCAAGGAAATGAAGTCTGACCAATTTTGTAAATATTTGGATTATTTCATTGAATTAACCTCATCATAATTTTGTTTGGGTAAGTTGTAAATGCAGCAAGGATCTGACAGTTTTAATTAGCTGTGTTTTATACTTGTATCTTCTTATGAAGCTTCTCCTATTCTTTGAAATATTATAATGAAGAGCAAAACATAACAGAGGCCTTCTTGACCAAGTTGACTCAAATAAGCTGACTACACAGACAATTTATTTTAAAGAGTCTTTAGTAATCCAATTTTTAATTTGCCTACAATTGATAATAATTAAAGATGGCTGATGGAAAAGTTCTAGGGAAGCAAGGGAGCTAAATTTATCCATTAGAAAGTAAAACTCCAAAAACTACAGTCACTGAAACCTCAATTTCAAGAGCAGACCATCTGTGGAACAATGATGGGGCAAAAACGCAATAATCAATGGATCAAAAAGCATTTATTAAGTCTTTATTATGTGGCCAACCCTCTTCTGGGTACTAAGGATAACAACAACAACAAAAAATTTATTGTTCCCAGCAACTAAAGCAGCAAACCAAAGGATTGTTCATGAAGTTAGATAAAGTAGAAAAGATTGTGCTCTAGGGTTAGATTTTTCAGCACCACTCCCCCACCCCTAAATAAACATAATAGTCACTGTTATCAACATACACCAAAGTCAAGCATCAGATATCAATTTTGTATATTAGTACTTTTTTTTTTCTGTTTTCTTCCTTTTTTGTGGTGGTGATGGGTTTTGCTTTTTCAATATGTAGATGTAAATAATCAACATATCACATTTTTCAAATATTATACCCTAAATGTTTTATTTTTGATCCTCAAAACTCTTTAAGCAAGGTAGAGCAACTAAGAAATTGTATGTCTAGTGTACAATTGAGAAAACTGAGACTCAGAGAGGTTGTAAGATTGGCCCAAAGATATATAGCTAGTAAATGGTATAGCCAGAACCAGAACAAAAGTATTTATTTGTTTTGCTTTTATTGCTATTTTTGTTTATATAATTTGCCCAGTACTTTCTACTATATTACTCTGCTCTTCATTTCTTCCTTATGAAACTCCTTGTTAAAATTTTCCTCCAAGAGAGTACAGGAACTAGGTTAATTATCAATACTGAGAACTTGATTACTGCTTGATATTTCCCAGTTGCAAAATTGAATTTGAGTCATTATTTATAGGAGATAAGAGGCCTCAGAGTTGGTAAAATCAAGTTGAGTTTAAGTCCTTCTTCCAACACTTATTCCTTATGTAGCTATGGACACAGTAACTTGATTTTCTCAGGACTAGAATATTCCTCCATTCCCCACCCCCCAAAAAAAATTCCGAATTTAGAATAGCATTGCAATCCAGTTATTAGGCATGAACTGATATTTAAGATATCCAACAGTTGTTCCTCAACATCTCAATCTTATAGATAAAGATGCCAATAACAAAAAATATTACTTGCCTTGTTCTGTCTTCACTCATGAGATTGTATCCCGTCAAAATATTTAAAATTTCTGGATTTCCAGGACCAAGTCTTATATATCTTTGCCTTCATTTTTAAATGTTATTTTATTTTTAATTACAGCTATGTATTTCCTCACCCTCCCAATTGCCCCATACGAAAAAAGTAATAAAAACAAAATTGTTATTAAATATACATTGCCAAGCAAAACTAATTTACATAATTGCCGTATCCAAAATTGTGTATCTCATTTTGCATATTTAGCCTTACAACTCTCTGTTAGGAGTTCAGGTTGCATTCTTCACAAATAGTCCTCTGGGATAATGTTTGGTCATTGTATTGATCAATTCTTAAGTCTCTCTAACTTCTTCATTTTTATAATGTTACAGTGTAAGTCATTCTTCTGGTTCTTCTCACTGTAGTTTGTATCAATTCATGCAAGTCTTCCCAGGTTTCTCTGAAACCATCCATTTCATTATTTTTTACAACACAATAGTATTGCATTACATTCACATAACATAATTTACTCAACAATTCTCCACATAACAATAGCTCTCATGGTTTCTAATTCTATACCACCACAAAAAGAGAAGCTATAAACATTGTGTGTGTGTGTGTCTGTGTGTGTGTGTGTGTGTGTGTGTGTGTGCGCGCGCGCACGCTTAAGGGTCCCTTTTATCCCTTTTTAAAATCTCTTTAGGGTATAAGTATAGTAATGTTATCACCATGTCAAAGAACATGCATTTTATTTTTTTTATTGTATTTTTTTCTTTGCAGGGCAATGAGGGTTAAGGCAATAAGGGTCACACAGGTAGTGTCAAGTTTCTGAGGCTGGATTTGCATTCAGGTCCTTCTCAATCCAGGGCTGGTGCTTTACCCACTGCACCACCTAGCTGCCCCCAGAACGTGCATTTTAGCAACTTTTTAGTTTAAAAAAAAAAGGTTGGGCCCAAATAATTTTTCAGGATAACTAGAAGAATCCACAGCTTTACCAACAGTGCATTAATATGCTTAGAAATAAGACTTTTATCAGAAAGACGCTGGAAATATTTTTATCCCATTTAACTTATTTCCTTTCTAACTTTCCCTGAATTGTTTTTGCACACACAAAAAATAAATTTTATGTCATAAAAACTGTCCATTGTATCTTCTGTGATTCTCTCTGCCCCTTTTCTGGTCACTGATCCTTTTCTAAGATCTGAAAGATAGTCCTTCTTTGGTCTTCTAATTTCCTGATGATATGGCTGTTTGTATATCTATTTGTAATATATCTTAGTGAAATATTGATCTAAACCTAATTTCTGATACATTGTTTCCCAGGTTTTTCAACAGTTTTTGTCAGTGTGATTCTTAACTCCTACTACTTGGATTCTTTGGGTTTATTAAACTAGGCTAGTAGATTAATTTGATTTTATCTATCGTCTAACTAATCTGCTCCACCCATCAACCTCTTTCTTATCAAGTACCAAATTGCTTTAATAACTGCTGCTTTATAATGCAGTTTGAAATCTAATAATGATAGACCTTCTTCCTTCCTACTTTCCCCCCAATATTTCCTTTGAAACTGTTGGGTTTTTTTTCCCATTCAGAAGAATTTCATTATTATTGTTCAAGTTCTATAATTATCTGATAGTTTGAATAGTTAATTTAGGTAGTATTGCGATTGTGATTATATTTAATTGGCCTAGCCAAGACCAATGGTTATTTCTATAATTATTTAGGTTTCCCTTTATTTCCTTAAAGATTGTTTTGTGGTTGAATTCATATAATCCCTGTGTATCTTGATGTCGTTGTCCTTGTTCAGTCATTCATTTCAATCATGTCTGATTCTTCATGACTCCATTTCGGGTTTCCTTGGCAAAAGTACTAGAGTGCTTTGCCATTTCCTTCTCCAGCACATTTTACAGATGAAAAAAACTGAGACAAACAGGGTTAAGTAACTTTCATGTGCTCAAACAGCTACTAAATGTCTAAAGCCAAATTTAAACTTAGATCTTCCTGACTCTAGACCTGGCACTTAGCCAGCTATTTGCCCCTGTTTCTTGATAGGTAAATTCTAAAGCATTTTTACATTTTTTAATTTTATTTTAATGGAATTTCTATTTATATCCTTGTTTTTTCAGTTCATAATATCCAAAAATGCAGAAAACTTATATGGGTATATTTTTATCCTTTAACTTTAATGAAATTATCAATTTTTTATCTAATTTTTAATTGACTTTCTAAGACAGGCATTCTTAAACTTTTTTACATGTGGCATGGACATTTTGCAGTCTACTGAAATCTATGGTCCATTTCTCAGAGTAATATACTCAATACATAAAATAAAATACATAAGATTACAAAGGAAATTAATTATATTGAAATAAAGTTGCATTTTTAAATCAAATATCTATGAAATCTGTACATAGAATGATTAAGAGATTTTGGACCCCAGGTTAGGAACTTCTCTTGTGTTTTCCAAAGAAATCATCACATCGCCAGCAAAAAAAAAGGGGGGGGTATTATTTTGTTTCCTTTTATGCCTATTCATTCAATGTCTTTTTCTGTTTTTATTATTGTTTACTTTTTTAGTACCATATAATATGGTATCCATGAAAATAGGCACCCTTACCTTACTTCTGATTTTATGAGGTCTCTATTTTTTCTTCACTACTTACAATACTCTACTCAATCTTAGTTATATACTGTTTAAAATATTTAGGAAATGTCCATTTAACAGAAATGGGTGTTAGAGTTATTCAAAAGGGTTTTGTGCATCTATTAATATATTCATGTCTTGTTCTTATTATTAATATGACCTATTATGGCAATATTTTTCTAATATTAAACCAGCCCTACATTCCTAGTATAAATCCAACCTGGCATTAGTGTATAGTATTTTTGATGTTTATGTAGTTTCTTTGCTAATACTTTATTTAAAATTATTGTGTCAATATTCATTAGGAATGCTGCTTTATAGTTGTCTCTCTTAACTCTCATTTTTTTAGGTATTAGAGTATTGCATGTATCTAGAAGGAATTTTGGAGGATTTCCTCTGAGTAATATTGTAATAATTTGAATAATACTGCAGTTAATTATTCTTTGAGTATTTTATAGAGATAATTCCTAAATCCATTTGGTCACAGGCTTCTGCCTCCTTTTGGAATAGTTTGAGATTTTTTTTCTGAGATTACATCATTTAAATTCTCTCCTGATTCTGTTAATTTGGAATGTATATTTTTTCACACATATATGTATATATATATATATATATATATATGTATATATATGTATATCTATCTATGCATGTATATTCAACCATTTCATTTTAGTCATCAGGTCCTTTGGCATATAGTTGGGCAAAACCACTTAAACATTTTCTTTTATTTTTCTTCATGTTTGCAAACTATTTTTTAATATCTTTTGATGGGATTTATTCTTCTTTTTGAAATCAAAGTAGCTAATGAATGCTTTATTCATTAAATAAAACTAGCTTCTAGTTTTATTGACTAATTGAATAATTTGTTCACCTTTTACTAGTTATTCTCCTCTGATATTTAGAATTTCTATTTTGTTGTGTAACTAGATCTTTTTTAATTTTGCTGATTTTCTAGTTTTCTTTTTCTTTGCATGCACAATTTATTGATCTGTCTTTCTAGCTGTTGTTGTTGAAAGTTCTTGGAGATATCAATTTTCCCTTAAGATTTGATTTGGCTGTATCCCACAAATTTTATTTATTTATTTATTTATTTATTTATTTATTTATTTATTTATTTATCCCACATTATTTCATTGTAGCCTGAAATTTTTTGCTGGTTTATGATTATTCTTTCACACACAGGTATATGTGTATATGTAGGTATATATGTATGTATGTGCATGTGTGTATACACACATACTCCTTTCTATTTCCATTCAGTATTAAAAAGTTTTCCAATAAATCAAATTTTGCTAATTTGGGTGTATGGGGAGTTCAAGGAGAACTAGCACCTCCAGTATAAGGGCTTACCAAACGCTTTTCAGGGTTTCTTATCTACCTTTGGTGCCCATTTGACACTTCTCAACCACAGTTCCAAAAAGCTATATTATGTGCAATAGCAATACCCCAGTAAAACTATCTCAACAGAGGGGTCAAACCAGGTTGAAAGTAACAGATAAGCCTCAAAACTGTCAGTGAGTTACTGGGATGTCTACACTAAGCATGTGTAGACCTCCCCCAGTGGAATGGGCAGATGAGAATAGTTTGTTCCAATGGCCATGAAGGCAGCTGAAGCAGGTGCTATGGAATGTTTAGAGTTTGGTCAGACATAGAAGATGCCAAGGTCATTCATTGCATCTCAGGCCATTGCCAATTATCTTGACTTTTGTCTTGCTACTGGTTGTTCATGACTCTGGAAGAAAGAATGGTTGAATTTGGGTAATATAACTACATGTGGGAGGAGCTCCAGTCAATAGGTACTGGCCCCAGACCCTGTTAGTCAGGCAGAAGACTACAATTTCATAATGACTACACTTCCAGCCTGTACTTTTGTCATAGTTCCTGTCCTAATCACTTGCCTATGTGCCAAAATAATTACCTCAGGCTACAAAAATGATCTATTACGGTTTGTCCTTAAACTTCCTGAACACTACTTGGTCTGGATCTTTTTTTGGATATTTGTTGGTTTAGTTGTAGAGGGAACTTAGTCTCCTTACTCCTACTTCACCATTTTTTCTGTTCTGCTACTGCTTTGTATTATTGAAGACACAAATAGGTTCTTGGTTTGTTATATTGTTATTTTGAATAGAATGGTATTTCAAATTGCTTGTTATACTCCAGGAAGAGCAACTAGGAATAATGAATAGCAGGTGCAGTAAAAGACAGATTTTCTTTTTTTTTTTTTTATTTAAACCAAAGGCAAAACTTGGATTTGGAAATGTATTGGTTCTATGGGTTGAAAGAGCAACATGAAAAAGATGACTTTCAGGTAACAGGCCTGGGTGAGTTGAATGATGTTATTATTGTTGACAAAAATATAGAAAAGGAAGAAAGGTGGCAGGGGAGGGAGTTTTAAAGGGTATTATAAGTAGTCCTTTAGGGGGCTTGTTGATTATGAAATGCAGCATGATATCCTAGTTGAAAGTTTTTAGAGTCAAATGCATTGATGTGATAACTGAAGTCATAAGAAAAATGAGTTTTTCATGGAAAAGAATGCAAGGAGAAAATTAAAAAAGAAGTTAAGATAGATGGCCTTAGGGATATATATGTTTAAGGTGTGGAAAGCATATGAGGAGAACAAAAAAGGGAACAGTCAGAGAGGTAATAGATGATCCATAAGAGTTTTTTGTCACAGAAGTCCCTTTGGGACAGTATACCAAGAAGAGGGGATGATCAACAGTAACAAATGCTTTAGAGAAGTCAGAAAGTATATCAGCAGTTTGAAAAAACATAAGATTCTTTTTTTTCAATTATTACAGGAGTGAAAAGGAGAGAAAGAGGTACTCTCCAGGGGCATCTTGGAGCAATGATGTTTCCTAGTAATTTGAATATAATTAATTCTTCTGTAAATTTCTAGAAATCTGCATATTAACTATATATCTTTTTAAGATAAGATCAAAAGAGTTAAAGGTAGAATGAACTTTACAGATAACCTTCATTTTTCAGGTGAAGAAATTGAGGCCTAACTAGAGAACTTAAATGATTGAACATAAGGTCATTCAGGTGAAATATAAAAGCTAAGGTAGGATTTGAACCCAGGTCTTCTGAGTCCAGAGTTGTTGTTATTATCTGGCTATATTATATGAATCTATCTTAGTAAAAGGACAAAAGAATTAACTGGCATTTTTTAAAGTAATAATCATTTTTATTTATAGTTTTGGTATTCAATTTTTATCCCTCTTTCCTTCCCTCTATCCCTTCCCCCTCCCTGATGTGTTAAGCAATCAGATATAGGTTATATATGTATGATTATGTAAAACATTACCATATTAGTCATTATGTATATGAAAACTTGAAGAAAAGAAAAAATTAAAGTGAAAAATAGCATGCATCAGTCTGTGTTCCATTAATATGAGGGTTTTTTTTCCCCTTTGGAGATAGATAGTATGTTTCATTATTAGTCCTTTGAGATTGTCTTAGATCATTGTATTGTTGAGAATGGTTAAGTCTTTCACAGTTCTTCATCAAACAATATTACTGTCTCTGTGCACAATGTTTTCTTGGTTCTGCTCTCTCCACTATATATCAGTTCATACAAGTCTTTCCAGGCCTTTCTGAAATCATCCTGCTTGTCATTTCTTATAGACCAATAATTTTACATCACCATTACATACCACAGCTTGTTTAGCCATTCCCCAATTGATGGATATTCCTTTGATTTCCAATTCTTAGTCACCACAAAAAGAGCTGCTCTAAATATTTTGTACAAATAGGTCTTTCTCTTTTTGGGGATGTCTTTGGGATATAAACCTAGCGGTGGTATTGCTGGATGAAAGGGTATGCACAGTTCTATAGCCCTTTGGGCATAGTTCCAAATTGCTGTCCAGAATGTTTGGATCATTTCACAACTCCACCAACAGTGGATTAGCATCCTAGCTTTCACACATCCCCTCCAACACCCAATATTTTCTGTTTTTGTTATATTTGCCACTCTGATATTACCTGGCATTTTTAAAAGAGTCTCTTAGCCAAACACTGCTGTTATAATGAAATTAAAAGTAAATTCAACTAGGCATTGGGAACAATATAGAAAAAGTAGTGGTGGTAGTAGTAGTAGTAGTGGTAGTAGTTGTTGTTATTGTTATTTTAAATGAGCATTTAATTGAAATTTCACAAATTTTAGAGATAGCTTTACAGTAACTTCTTTACCAAAACACCACTAGTAGTTTTATCCAGCCATTCACATGCTGAGTGACTGGTAAACATTAATTAACATTGATTACAATAATAATGAATTCCTAGTCTTTGAAAAGTCTTCTCAAGATTGTCTTTCTTGTCTTACAGTGAACTTGCAGGTGCATTAAAAACTAGTCAGAGACTAGTTTCATATATTGTGTGAAATGCAGTGGAAAACAGTTATTGGGAGCCATCTGTTTCAAGTATAAACAAATTGGAACTTTTCACAATGAGAAGTATTATTTAGGGCATATTTCAATCATGGATAATTACACGTTCACACAAAGAGGAGCCTGGGTAAGCCCAGTCTCATTTTTGCATCATTGGTTTTCAAATATCTTGGTTTGGCAAAACCCCAAAGCCCTATTTCTAAATTCATTTTCTCTCAGGTTTCTAAATGCATGGGCATTTCAAGGGTAGCAGAAACTTTACAATATATAACTGTTTATTACTACATAGGAGCTTGGACTAAACAAAGGTGTATCTATTCTTGTTTTAGGGGGGGGTGTGGGTTTTTTGCAGGGCAAAGGGGGTTAAGTGACTTGCCCAAGGTCACACAGCTAGTGTCAAGTATCTGAGGCTGGATTTGAACTCAGGTCCTTCTGAATCCAGGGCTGGTGCTTTATCCAATGTGCTACCTAACTGTCTCTGGTATATCTATTCTTAAGGAAAATTTGTATGTTTTTCTTAGTAAAGTAAAAAAAAAATTAATTAAAAAAAAAACTCCATTATTTTTGCCTCATGTGTCTTCTTATATAACTCTGTTTACTTTCTAGGAAGGATTACCTTTCCAAGCTATAGAATAGTTTAAGGATTTATAACATTTCCCCCCCCTTTGACTTGGCCCCCTCCTAATACAAACACCAAAAGTGTTACACTTTTAAAAAAAATCTTAGATAAATCATTTATCATTTAAGAATGTTCTCATTATTTCCTGGTAGAATATCTTCTTTCTCATAGTGTTTGCTCTAGTCTTTATTAAATGTTTTGCTATATTAACATTGGGTGAGCCATTAAATCATTCACAGGTAGAAATCAGGCAAGTTTGAACTTGTTTTCCAGCTTCTTAGGCAGTTCATAATACCTCTAAGTAGTTCATCAAAGTAGCAGTTCACCATTGCTGGGATGGATTGCTCATTGTCTTGATGGACTGGCAGAAAACAAGCAATCTGAAGAAAATTGTCCGAGGTTTAATGTATTTTTTTTCCAACTGTGAAAACTGCAGTAAGGGGACTTTCTTGCCAAGTGAGATGACTAATATATGAAAGTAGACATTTAAATCTTTAAAAAGGTCCTATGATGCACTTCTAATCTGTGCTGAATAGTTAAATTTCCCCCAGATGCAAAATACAGGGAGTGCATTTTGTAGATATTTGTACAATTAAATAATAAAAACTAACCAATCAGCAAGCATTTATTTAACACCTTCTACTTCTAGACACTGAATACACACACACACACACACACACACACACACAAAGAAACAGTCTCTGACCTCAAAGAGCTTACATTCTATCGGTGGAGACTGCATGTGAATATATGTGTATATTAAAAATATGTACATAATAAATGAAAAGATAATGTAAACAGAAACAATAACAGGTAAGGGTATTAGGTAAGGCAGTAGAAAATTAGGAGACTGAATAAGCAAGTAACTATATAAAATAATGGAAAAAGAAAAAGTAACTTAATAGAAGGCATCCTCCCCTAAGAGTGAAGAGGGCACAATAAGAAAAACTAAACCCCCAAATAAAGTTGTTTTTCTCATATGCCCTCTTTCCCCCATTTTCCAAGAAAATTGGGATTATATAGATTATTTCATAATCATGTCTAAAATCAGCTCTCCCTATATGAACATTCATTTTACTTTACTCTTAGTTGGTTACAAATACTTCAAAATTTTGATAGAACCTATTGAGGTAGGCATTCCCTCCATGGATGCAGATCATAACCAATCCATGCCTATTTTTCAGTGGGGCTTTTGTTTGTGTCTTCCAATAAATCCTCCACCAAAGGTTTTTCAAGAACTAGAAACCTTTTAGAGACCTAGAAATGTTTCTCTGTTTCACTTGACTTTGTGTGCATAGCACAGGTTACCTGGGCTGTATATAAGTCATGGCTTGCTCTCACCAGCACACCTTCATTTCCCATCACATCTCTCAATGATATTCTGTACACTGTTTTCTTTATAAAATTCTCAGTGGATAATGTGTTGTAGTCTCTTCATACCTACCATGTTTGCCATCTGGTTTTCTATTACCCTTAGGATGAACTTCAATTTAATTCTTTTTTTTTTAAATATGCTATTCCCTTTAACACAGGAAGGATATTGCTGTGAAAAAATATGGGGTTTCAATTTAGGGAGACTCAAACTCATTAAAAGTACTGACCAATTTCCCAAAAATAATGTGAACCATTCTCCTCTGCCACTTATTGAATTTAGATCCAAAGAATTATCCCTTGTCGATGTCTATCCTAGATGATACATAGTGATAAAACAACTCTAAAGCTTGTCCATCTGAATACATCCGAAAATCTGGACAATAGTCCTTCTTCATCCACTTGATTTTTCAACAACTATTGATGATTGTAATTAATAACTATCACTAGGTACCATGCAAAGTATGAACAAAATTTTTAAGGTATGTGACTTAGCTGGTTGAGCATTTTTGAAATTTCTCTCCAAGACTGCTTAATGCTATGTGTTATTTCTGATATATTCACAGTTTGTCAGAATTGACCTTTGCCAAGCTTCTGGTTTGACATTTCAGGCTGGCCTTAAGTCCATCACTATTAAAAATCCAAATCACATTACTGGAATGCATACATTCCATGAGTATACTAGGGCACTCAAAAGCTTTAACTATCAATACACACATACACACTTACATATAAGTGTATATATGCACATATGTACATACACAAATACATATATATATATTTGTATATATATGTGTGTGTATATTTGTATATATGCATATATATAAATATATACACACACACTATGTGTGTGTACGTGTGTGTGTGATGCTGTGGTGGTTTTAAAATCCAGGTAACAATACAAATAATACTACTGCAAATAGTATTTTCTTCTTACTATACAGAGATGATGCTACTAACCTATGAACAATATGTACAACATGTTTTTCCAGCAGAGATTGTGATGAATAGTGATGTCAGTTATCACAATAATAAAATGCTTTCCACTGATTTCCTGTTATTTTTGTTATTTCTTCATAGGTCAGAAAGTGTTAGTAACCTATTAGAGGTATCTGAAACAAGCCAATTGTACTGGCAGGACATCAAGATCAGGAGATTATCTTCTAATTTTTTTTTCTTGTATCAGAGAGCATGTCATAATATCAGATTTTTCAAAACATCCATTGTGATTTTTCCACAATAAGTAAATGGGAAAGTCATAGTATCTCGAGCCATACAAACAGATGTAGGAGGGAATTTATGAAGCTGTTGTAGCATACTTGAAAGAAACATATGAGAATTCTATTATAGAAGCTAAGGCATTAATTATATATTTCTTGTCAAGAAAGATGAATGCATGTCTAACTATGATATAAGAGGAATTCTTTATTATGGAGCTTCTCTTATCATTGTCTTCCATCAGGTCAGAGGCTCTATTGAAAGTTTTATATTATTTAAAAATGATAAAAAGATGCAAGGCTTTGACTGCTTATTTTGTTAATATATATTTTTAAATAGCACTCAGATTTGAAATACTCAAGTGTGTAATGATGAATGTCTTCTTTCAGATTTGCTAAATGAGCAAGTTAGATTCAGCCAATTCCTCATCCATGCCCCTATTTTCCCTTAAATGAAATCATTTTAACCTCTCACAAATTTCACCAGCTTGTTTCTGGCACTTCTTTGGGCAAAAATTTATAGCTTAGAGTCTTCTAGTCAGAGAAGAACTGTATATCTCACCTCTTCATGCTGCTGGGATGACAAACCCTCTGAATCCTTCCTTCCCAATGCTCACCATGAGCTTCATAATGGGAAACAATGAATTAGACAGCCATCCTGATCTTCACAACCATGCTGGCTCTCCAAACAGTCTCTGTCACAGGGTACAGTTCAATATCCAAATCGCATGATGCACGATAGACACTGACATGGCCCCGTTACATTTTTGTGCAATTAAATTAGGATAGATTAGATGTCACTCATGAATTATCTTCTGGGTTCTTACAGTAATTCATTTAATTGGCTTCAATGATCAACTCTCAGGCTTCTCATCTCTAGTGAATTTGTCTTCCCCAAAGCAGAATTTCAAGAGTTATACCAATTCTAACACTTTTTCCCCTCCTCCATTCATTCTAAGTTCTCTATTGATTATATGACCATGATTTTATGTGTGTGAAAAATTAGGTGCATTTATTTGAAAACAACTTTTAGACATTTTTAGATGCCTGCTTTTTGTAGTTCCTGTCTTTCATTCAGAAAAGAAAATCAAGCTTAAAATGTATTCATCCTCTCATTATTTTTAATCAGCTTACAGATTTTAGTCAGTGGATAAATGGAGTCAACAATTTAAAATCAAAGAATTGGCAAAGAAGGAGGGTGAAACAAATAAAATTTAAATCCTCTGTAGAAGTTAAGTGTAGATGGTATATGGCAGAAATGATTCAAGAACACAAAATATGTAATTAAGTAAATTGGCAATTAAAACGTTCTATATCTCAAAGGAAAAGTGTGTACATATTTATGTATGTATGCGTGTAAATATATTGGCAAATATCTTGAGAGGGGGAATATTTGAAAGGCAGAAACTAATAAAAATGAGAGTCCTTGCAGTTGAAAAATGTATATGCCTTGTATAATTTTATATATTCTTGGTATTTCAATAGAGGTGTAATCTTAGATTCAGGAAAACCTGCGTTTGAACTGGGTCTACGTTTGAGCCCTATCTACGACATATATTAGCTGTCTGACCATAGGCAAACCCCTTGACCTCTTGGAACCCCAAAGCCATGCCCTAGGATGATAAATTGCAGAAGAGATGATGATCTGCATCATTGTGAGAGGTTTCCATTTGGAGTTCTCACCACCAAAGAAATCTTTCATCTCCAAATAGAATTTTCTGAGATACAGAATAATTTTGAGAAAGTCATGAAGTTGTCAACTACCTAGCCCAATCCTATCCATGTTGCTATTAAGGAAAATGAGGCTCAGACAAATTAAACAGCATATCTAAGACTCAATAATTAGTAAAAAGGGTCAACCCTAGGATGTTTCAGACTGACCCATTGTTCCTTTCTCTATGTTAGGTCTCTCACTTATCTCAGCTTTTTTATGTTTTCCTGGGGGACTTCTTTAAAATTTCAATAATGAAATACTTTTTGACATTCTCACTTCCATATTATCTTCCTGTTTGGCCAATAATATTTCCTATTTTCATTTTTCTTTTTAAAAAAGTAAAGAACCATATGATTGAATATACATTGTTTTAGATATAGGAATGTTGGTGACCATAAAAATTATCATCTAGGAACAGTACCATCATATCATAAAATAAAATAAACATTCTTAAAAGATAAAAGATAATAAACTATAAGAGGGAAATGGAATAGTAAATAGTAGTATTAGTGAATTTTAAGTAACTGCTTGAAAAACTACATTTATAAGAGCACCTAACATGTTGAACTACAAAGGACAATGATTTTCCTAATTACTTAATAAAGTAAATCCTTAATATTGTATAGATACTTGATATACTTAAAAATACTTATTAAATGAATGGTAATATTTCCTATACTGTTTTTTTTTTTTTGGTTTTTTGTTTTTGTTTTTTTTTACAGGGCAATGAGGGTTAAGTGACTTGCCCAGGGTCACACAGCTAGTAAGTGTCAAGTGTCTGAGGCCGGATTTGAACTCAGGTACTCCTGAATCCAGGGCTGGTGCTTTACCACTGCGCCACCTAGCTGCCCCTCCTATACTGTTTTAAAATGTATATCATTATATCTACAATTTGTTTGTTTTTCCCAGATATGTGATTTCATCAATATGGAGAGATCTCACAGTGGGAGCACATTAAACCAATGCCCATCAGCATGACATCTGTAACTTATAGTCTTAGATATTTGCCTGGAGACACTGAGAACTTAAATGGCATGACCATGGTCAAAAAGTCAGCTTAAATCAAAGGTAGTACCTGAGCCTAGGTCTTCCTGATTCTAAGGCTGGTGGTTTTCTGCCTTGTATGTTGCTTCTCCTTAGTCAAAATTATTAGGGGGAAATGAAATGTAAATATGTATTGCGCATTTGTGCGTGTATATGTATGTATGTATGTAATGGGAGGCCTTGCCAGCTTGCTCTGAAAATAGAACGCTTCTGACAATGCCCCAGTTAAATATATTATAATAGAGATACATATATAATTGATGATTTTTGTGGTATTATATCTTTACATGGTAGGAGAAAGAAAAAGAAAATGAGGAAGGAGGAGGAGGAGAATAAGATGAAGGAGAAAAAGGAGGAAGAAGGAGAATGAGGAGAAGGGGAAGAGGAGGCAATGAGGAAGATATTTTTTTTTTATTATTTTTTAGTGAGGCAATTGGGGTTAAGTGACTTGCCCAGGGTCACACAGCTAGTAAGTGTTAAGTGTCTGAGGCCGGATTTGAACTCAGGTCCTCCTGACTACAGGGCCAGTGCTCTATCCACTGCAACACCTAGCTGCCCCGGCAATGAGGAAGATAAAAAGCAAGAACAAGAAGAGCAAGACAAGAACAATGACAAGAAAGAGGCAAAGAATTTTCACTAAGCTAACGATTTGCTAGGGAAGCATATATTCAATTTTTCAAATGAATATACTTTGTATGACTCAAAAGGAGGATGTTTCTAAAGAGGAATAGGACTTGGGGGAAATTCAGGGAATTCATCAAACACTAGTAAAATGATAGTCTTGAAGATGTAGACAGAATAATTCACCAATATGTCTGAAGCCAGGTGATTAAGGTTCTCTAGGGTCAAAGAGAATTTTTTCTACCTCGTGTCAATTTCTGTATATGCAAGGGTAGACATGGAAAGAACACAAATCACTCTTATTCAGAATCCTGAAGATACAAAGGGAGTGAATATAGGGGGCATATATGTATGCATGTGTGTATGTGTTGGCGTATGTTTCTATATATTTCTGTGTCTATAGGCATATGTATGTATGTGTGCATGTATGCATATAGATATATGCATATGTGTATACATACATATATACATAACTGATGTGCCTTCTTCCACCAAGAATCATCATAGACATATTTGTTCATGAAACATAATATTCCAGAATGTTGAAAGAACATGAAAATCTACAAGTCCTTGAGCTTCTGAATAAAATTATGAGTAAAATATTTTAAATCAAAGCATGTTAAAGTCTCTCAAAGTCCTGTTTTCCCTGAATCTGAGTAGAGGAAACCACCACATCATGCTATGTCACAGTAATTATTAAGAGTGCTGTGAGAGAATTCTGGGTTGGAGAGAGAGTTTATATCCCCTAATAATAAGTTCCCATCCCAATGGTTCAGGGTCTAGAAAAGAAAGGAAAAGGGGAAAAAATGCTATTCCATTTATTTCTGATAACTGTGGCTAATTCCTTCAGAAAGTTCCCAGAAGGAGATGGAGTAAGGCAGTAAGGGAAGAAAGGGCTCTTTTTAGACTGTCAAGCAGTAGATGATATAAAACAGATCTATTCAAGTGACAGCTTGCCACCCAAGTCTGACAAATAGATAAAACTAACAAATGTCTGTATATGGATTATGTTTTGGCAACTATAATTACTGATTCACAGAGGATTAGTTCAAAAGCTTCATTTGGAGCTATTCAAATTCTAGGCGTGAGATTGTTCTATGTCCTTAGAAATAAGATGACTTATGATTTCAGACAAATAAAAACATTTTTAAATTATAGAAGTTTTGGAGAGAGTTTTACCTTATGCCAATGATGAAATTTAATTAATTCAATTCCACAAACAGCAAGTGTAATGCATTTTACAAGATATTATACTAGGCACCTGGAAGAGAAAGGCAAACAAAACAACTTCTGCTCTCATGTAACTTACATTTTAATAGAGGCTACAACATGTATAGAAATTAATGCATGGAAAGCAATTTCAAGAGGAAAGAAAATGAAAAAGTTGGGCAGTGGGGAAGAAGAGGGGAGGTCAGGAAAGGCCTCATGTGAGACATACTTTAAAGGAAGCTAAAGATTTTAAGAAGTGGAAATAGGAGGGATTGCATTATTAACACAGGCTACCTGTTTAATTCAAGACAATGACAATGTGACTTGTCAAACAATATATTGACTTGGGAGATTTATGTAAGTACTAACTACTCTTTATCCCCTAAAAACACCATAAATTTCCTCAGCTCTGTAGCTGTGCTTAATTCCATATACATTGAGTATCCCCTTTTTCCTACTCTATATGATATATTCCTACCCATGCTTTGAAATCCAACTAAAAAGCCACCATCTACACTAAGCTTTGCTTAATATCCCAAGTTGGTAAGACTTCTCTTTAACCTTCACATAGTACCTTGTCTTATATGTCTCTCATGCACTTCTCATATGTTACTGGTGTAGTATATCGACCATATAATATATGATATCAACATATGTGTTCTGTCCTTTCTCCCTTGTTGTGATTCAGTCATTTTAGTCATGTCAGATGCGTCATGACCCCATTTGGGATTTTCTTTGCAAAGCTACTGAAGTGATTTGCCATTTCCTTCTCCAACTTATTTTACAGATAAGTAATTGAGACAAGCAGGGTTAAGTGACTTGCTCAGGGTCACACAGCTAGTAAGTGTCAGAGGCCAGATTAATACTCAAGAAGATGCATCTTCCTGACTCCAGGCCTGGCACTCTATACACTATGTCACCTGAATGCCCCATTTCTCCCTATTTGACTGTAATATCACAATGGTAGGGATCATGTATTATCTAAACTTGATATCTCCACTAGCACCCACCCAGCATAGTGCTCAGAGCACATTAAATGTTTAATACATTTTTGTTGAATTGAATCAAATGGTGCTACAGAAACTGAAGGAATTAGGAATAGGTGAATCTTGTTCACATGGAAAAGTGAAGTAAACTCTATTGGAAAATAAAGGGTCAAGAAAGGGTGAAGAATCCTTGAAAATGGGAAGAGAATAAGGAATGATTAAATCATTGATTACATACCATTATATCATTGATATGGGGAACTCTCAGTTGAGGAGTCTCCACCATTGCTGGTTTGCACATTCTTTATAAATTATGGTCTTAGAAATATGCCTACAGCAATGAGAAATCAAGTGGCATGCCCAGGATCATAGCCACTATGTGTATGAGGCAGGCTAGCTCTATCCACCAAGTCATGCTGAAACATAATAGGGAATAAAATATCCTCATGAAAGTATCAATCAAACAAAAAATTTAGGACCAACTTCATTTTTGATTAGGAGAATGGCTCTGTTGCTCAGTTTCTCCTTTTATAACAGGAGAGTGTGATGAAATGGAAAAACACCCAATTTTGGAGTCAGACAGATCTTGATTTACATATACTGCCTTTGTGACCCTGGGCAAGTCACATGACTTCTCAGGAAGGAAACTAAGACACAGAACTCTATAAAGAGATCCATGAGAAGCCATAAATCATAGAGAAATTTCTGAGTAGCTAAAGGGAGTTAACGCAGTGGGACCTCCCTTTATCAATTGACATCTGGGAGAAGGGTAGCAATAATGCTGCTGTCACTCATGATGATGAGGAAGACTCTGAAACAGAAATTCTAGTGAACTTTAATGAAAAACAATAATGATTGAAAAACAGACACAAGGACAACAAGGATTAGTCACAATTTGGAGTTATTTAAAGAAGGTAACTGCCACATATACTTATGGTAAAGAACAGTGATGTCAAACTCAAACAGAAGAGGATCTCTGTGGCTGCATATTAACTAAGAAAACTGAAAATTATCCTTATGTCTATGTTATTTTAGATTTTTATTTATTTTATTAAACATTTTCCCAAACATTTTCATTAAATTCCACAGACACTTGGTAGTTTAGAGGCCTTTTGCCTCACGTTTGACACCTCTGCTGTAGAACACTGGCCTACTTAATATGACATAGAGACTCTGCTTTTGATTCTACCCCTGACTGACTCTGCCCTTGGCTACCCCTGCAGCCAGCATATAACACAATGTCTTAAAGAAATGATCCAAGAAGCATCACTCCCCCCTGCCCCTTTCAGTAAACCCTTGACAGTAAAAGCTATCAATTTCTTAGAGGAATTATGGGAAGCTTCTTTTCTGGGATTCTCAAGAACCAACTAGACAAATCACAAGAAAATATGAAAAAAAAATATAAGAACCCATTTGCACCTTTGGGAAATAGATTAAGAATGTGGCAGACCTTTGAAGTTTATTCTGTTCTTTGTTTTACAGACACCACAATGTTTAGCATCCCCCTTTCTTTACCTGCATATCTAATTTCAAAAACACTTGAAAGATGGAGCCCTTGCTGCTTCCTTCAGAAACCTATCTTTATGAATTTATAGCTCAAATTATGAGGATTTTTTTCCTTTTCTTTTCATGAGCAACTGAGATTCTCATAGACTGATTGGCAAATTAAATTCCATTTCCTCGGGCTGTTTAAGTCTGATTTTCTCTGTCTTATGTTCACTGTCTACTACTACTGTCTCCATTTTTGGAGTCGATACTGATCTATGCTGACACACATGCCCAATTTTTCATGTTGTCACATTTAACATAACTTCTCTCTTTCCTAGGCATTTCATGAAATTAAACATTTGCATAATTGAATTTTGGGTATCTTACATGCATTAAGGCAGATAAGGAAGAATTAATTCAAAGAGAATCACTAAAAAATGTTTCATGTTCACAGATCATAGATATCAAGCAATTATTTAATGGTATTTTTTAGGCATATGAATACCTTTACAGTTACTGCTGTTTTTAATTTATGAAAGGTAAATTGGTGCCTAGAGTAGCTAGGTTGCTCATTGGATAGAGCACTAGACCTGGAGTTAGGAAGATCTGAGTTCACATCTAGCCTCAGACACTAACTAGCTGTGCTACCCTGGACAAGTCACATGAACACCTAAACCTCCACTGAACCCAGAAATGTGACTAAATCTGCAGCCAAACCTGGAACTGAATTCTTTTTTTTTTCTTTCTTTCAAAATCAAATGCTTTTTTTATTTGGCCAGAAGACCCTAAGTGTGAGCTTGGCCCTCAGGGGCCTCCTAATAAGTTAAAGGTACCAGGATTAAAGGTGGCATGGGGTGGGGGTGAGCCTCCAGAACCAGGGAAGCCCAGGGTGGAAGGAGGAGGGAGGGGATAGAATTGGAATCAGTACATTTCCTGAACAAACCTCTAGCTCTGACCTCCAGGGGTCATGTGGCCTGCTGAGCCGTGAAGCACCAGACCAGAAGCAATGTTTCCTCTGACTGAAGCTGACAGTCAACTCCAGCTCTAGTCTGTTTAGCAGGGTCAGGGACAGTTCCGTGTCCATGTCAGGAAGCAGAGGGTCCAGGTTCAAATCTGGGCTCCACTACTGACTAGCCAGCTATCTGTGGGAAAGACGCTATTGCTCCCCACCTTAGGAAGAGCAGGGTATTGGCCTGACTGTCTAGGTGGTCTCTTTCAGCCCTAAACCCTAGTCACCTTTGCCTACCTCTCCCTAGCCAGCTCCCCTTCCCCATCCTCTTCCTTCTATACAGCCTGGAGCTCTCCAGCCTCCAAGTTTCCATCCAGCTGTGTCCATTTCTGGGCTACTGAGCCATCAGTGGAGCAGTTGGGGAGAATGGGAATATTTTGGTATCTCTTCCCTGGGGCCAAGATAGGCATTGAAATTACAAAGTATTTGGCTTCTATTAATTCTTTGTTGGTTTGGTTGGTTGTTTTTGTTGTTGTTTTGTTGTTGTTGTTGTTGTTTTTAAATTACATTATGGTAAAGTTTTTTTTTTTCATTTACCTTAGTGTTTGTGTATAGTATTTTCATTTTCTTTTATCTTGGCTCCTTTACTTAGCCATCCTTTACCTACCTATGCTAGAATCATCCAATAAAGGTAAAGTTTTTATTTGTTTGTTTGTTTGTTTTTGCTGGGCAATGAGGGTTAAGTGACTTGCCCAGGATCACAGAGCTAGTAAGTGTCAAGTGTATGAGACCAGATTTGAATCCAGGGCCAGTGTGACGCCTAGATGCCCACGAAGGTAAAGTTTTAAGACTACCATGAGGAGTTTCCTTATATTTTATAGCTTCAGCTTGATTAAAATTAAAATTTACAAAGTATTGAAATACACAGACATTTCATTTGGAAGTTCTCTACATATCATGTTGTAAGCACATTTATTGCTTTTCTAGAGAACAACTCTCTTGCTGTGAAATCATTAAAAATTGTTCCATGTTGTTGTTTTACTTGATCTCCAAAGATGACAGATTTTTAATTTTGTGCAAAGAACTTATTAAACAAAAGTAGTCTTTGCCGACTATGGTAACTGAATAGTTCATACAGCTACATATGTCAATTTACTATATCACTTTTTTTACTTAGGAGATTAAAAAATCTTTTAGATTTCTTTTTGAAATCCTCTTCATTGGATTAAGAACTGATGTTCTAAGAATTATTTTGCTTTCAAAAAATTATTATTAGTTCATATTAAAATAGCATAAAGGACAACTAAATGTACAGTCTTAAAATGCAATTACAAGAAATATTTTAAAACAGTAAGACGAAATCAGAATGCAGTTAGTATCATTTCAATATATTAGACATCAGAGTGTGTTGACTTAATAAGATAAGTATTGTTCCTAGAGTTAGACTTGGGAGGTAAAATAAATCTATTGTCACAACTAGCACTGTTTAGATATCACCACATCTGAAGGAAATATGCTGCTAAAATACTTATGTATTATGTGCTTATACTATTTAATTTGTAATAGCTATAACTCTTTATCTAGATTTGTTTTGACTTTTGAAAGTTTATCATGGAAATGTTATTGCAGGACTATCTATAAGAACTCTTGTCTATTGTCTTAAGAAGTTCCCACTGTATTTTTCTGGTAAGTATTCTCTCATCTAGGGACATAAAGAGTAGAATGGGACATTGTGATCAATGCTAAGGCTTTGATAAATGGCTGAAAGAGCTGTTTCCTATAATTGCCTGCAAAAGTGATGCGTGTGGCAGGGACCCAAGAATGCTAGTGTTCCCTCTCAAAGGATGCTACATGAGTCCTGAGGTGACAGCAGTTGGCAGGGAGTGGGGTGAAGAGAGATTGGCAAGGAGATAAGATTGACTGAATAAGGATAGAAAGACCATTAGAGTGGTTCCAGCTCTGACACTTATTAGTTTTGTAACTTTAGGCAAAATACTTAATCTCCCTAAGTCTTCCTTAGTTTTCTTGTCTGCCAAAGAGTCGTGCTAACATTACTTAAGTTACAGGGATGTAGGAAGAATCTTATATGAAATAATGTTTGTATAAGGATGGAGTCGATTGAGTAAAAAAACTAAGTAACTCAGCTCACTTAAAATATATACTGGCAAGAGAATGTGTCACAAACTTTTGTGTTGATGACTGGTACAAACTATTCATGCTATACCACATCTAAAAGCTAATTTAGTCTAGCTACCAAAATGATCACCAGTTGATAATCATGGTGGGAAATAAAGGGAAAGGGGGGCTGGAGTTCCTAGTACAAATTTAACTTGGTTACCCTTAGAGCCCTGAGGGGACCCAATTCATTAACAATGGTGGGACTGAAAATAGTAGATGCAGAGTGTGTTAAGAATGACATGACCATTCTTCTTGTTGAGGCTAACTACTCTCCTTTGTCCATGATCACATCTACTCCTGATTCCACTACGATTTTCCCCTTCAACCATCATTTATTTCTCCCTGATTTCCAACCTGGAAGTCATCCATCCCATTATTTGAGTTTGCTCTGTATTTTTCCATTGGGCTGGAACTAATGACTATATTTTACATAGGGTCAAATTGTGGGCATTCGAGTCTCTGCAAACATTTGGGGGTGTTCATTATTCACACTAATCAAGACCTTGCTATATAGCATTCAACCCTAAATTCTGTAAACTATTACTAGGACAAAGCAGGTAAAATGTCTCTTTCCTTTTTTACACACCCTTGAATTTTCTCTATTTTCCTCTTCAAAACTTCCCTCCATGTTTATTTCATTCATTTAAACAGCAATGTTGCATCTGGTACTTCCTAAGTGGAATAAAGGGGTGGAGCAGGCAGCTAGGTGGTGTGGCAGCTTGAAGTTTGGATTTGAAGATAGGAAGTTGTTGTTCAGTTTCTTTAGTCTTATCCGACGGCTCATGACCCCATTTGGGGTTTTCTTGGCAAAGATACTGAAGTGATTTGCAATTCTCTTCTCTAGCTCATTTTACAGCTGAGGAAACTGAGGCAAATAGGGTTAGGTGGCTTGCTCAGGATTACATAGCAAATAAGAATCTGAGGCTGGATTGGAACTCAGGTCTTCCTGACTCCAGGCCCAGCACTCTATCCTTGAATTCAAATCCTGCCTCAAACATTAACTTGCTAGAAAAAGTCAATTTGTCTCTCTGAGTTTCAGTTTCCTGTTCTGCATACTAGGGATACTAATATTCCCTACCTTGCAGGGTTATTGTGAGATTAACATTAAAGTTTGCTTTTTGCTAGTTTTTATCATTCTCATTTGTTATAATGGGTTATGCTCAGAATTAAGAAGACTTAGGGGGAAGCTAGGTGGTACAATGGATAGAGCACTGGCCCTGGGATCAGGAGGACCTGAGTTCAAATGTGGATTCAGACACTTAACACTCACTAGCTATATAATCCTGGGCAAGTCACTTAACCCCAATTGCCTCACCAATGAAGTCCCAAATTTGCCATATATTAGCTATATCATCTTGAACAAATTATTTAATATTTACGTGCTCCAGGCAGCTCTAAAAGATTAGAAATTACACAACAGTTGGTCATCTTCATTGGTAATTAGGATTTTGCAATGAAATTGCAGGTTGGTCAAAAATACAAACTAGATAGAGGGATAGAGATGGAAAAAATATACATATATATACACACATACATATATATGAGTTATGTGTATTGTTATATATAAATATATGTATATATAAATGGATACACTGTTATATATGAATATACTTTCATATATTTCTATATATTCATATACTGTTATATATTCATATATAATTTGTATATGTTGTTTATATATACAATTTGTATGTATATGTGTGTATATATATACATATATGCATATAAATATACATTTTGCTAAGCACTATTATAATGAAAGCTATTTAAATAGAAGCCTTTTGGGGGCAGCTAGGTAGCACAGTGGATAAAGCACTGGCACTGAATTCAGGAGGACCTGAGTTCAAATCCGACCTCAGACACTTGACATTTACTAGCTGTGTGACCCTAGGCAAGTCACTTAACCCTCATTACCCTGCCAAAAAAAAAAAAGAAACTTCTTGGTTTTCTATCAGAAACAGTCCAAATGTATCAGTCATCATTACCATTTGCAGAGCCCCCTTGTAATAAATATAAAGAAATATAAGAATGAAAACAGTGAAATCATTATGATGTTTAAAATAATTACTACAGACACCACTTTGGGGTAAGCATATTATTAATTTATCAATATTATACCAGTAAAGGATTGACCACATATGTCCCTAACTTATCATGGTCCCAGGCCACATGATAGTAAAGGCAGGGAGAAAGCTTCAGCATGCCAGTTTGCATGAGCTGAAGAAAAGCCTCTAAGAGAGCCATGTGGTCTCCCAGTGAGACTGCATGTGGTCTCAGAAAGCCAAGGGAGAGAAAGAAAATGAGACACAGACCATGTGGTCTCAGAGAGCAAAGGAAGACTCAGAAGATGCCCCAGAAGCCCTCCAGTGGCATCTTCCAAGGGCTTTTTTATCCTCTTTTGATAGAGGCAGTTGATACATTGATCAAAGCTAATTGGGTTATTATACATCAAACAAATTTAATTGGTTAGCATTATTTAAATCTATTGGTTGACATGACTTGAAGGTGTTCTATATTAATGAATTCTAGAGATGACATCAGGAAAAGAAATGCAAAAACCTCTCACTCAAGTTGTTCAAGGTAAAGTCCATTCTCTAGGTCAGGTTTCATCCCATCAGTCCTTCTACAATCTTGACAAAGGAATCTATCCCCATTTCTTTTGTTGCCTTGGGTTTGTCTTAGATGAGATTTGATGTAGTATCTCAAGGAGACTAGACTTTCTGGAGTGGGGGGGGGGGGTGGAGAAAGGACCGATCCTTATATCCCACAAGAAACTGATTATTAATAATTATTTTCTTACACCATCCAGCATAGAAACCATATCTGATGGCATATACAGAAATCTATACTAAAAGTCCCCCACTTCTATAACAAAAGAAAGGAAGTATATTTTATCATTTGTTTTCTGAAGCCAAGAGTGGCAACTCATCAGCTTTCGTTTATTGTATTAAGGTTTTTTTGGTTTCATTTCAAAAATGGAAGTCATTATATATAATGTTCAAGGAGTTTACAATCCTAATTTGATTTCATCTATGGAAAACTGTTTTGGGAAAAGATGGAATACTGGATTCCATATCACCTAGGAATTCCCTTGGCCTCTGTACTCCTAAATTGGGCTCCCTGACAACCAATGAAGCTAACATGTCTAGAAGTTCCTTTAAAATCTTCTCATATTCATAAATTAAAACACATTTCATATGAGCTCTTATTTTTCAACATTGTATTGGCTCGTTTCTAAATTCTATTGGCTTGTTTTTAAATTGACAGAAATGAGCATAACCTTCAAAAAATACTTAAATCTCTATTTCCCATCATAATAGTTTAAGTAATTTTTTCTGTTTATGTAGAAAATACTGCAATTAGTTTTGTCAGTTTAAAGATATACCTAATGAGCTGTTGTTATTTGTTTGTTTGGTACAATTTGTTATATATTAATACAAAAAAAAATTAGTCAAGAGCTGCTTTTCTCCAAAGAACCTATTGACTCTCCCAACAATGAGATCAGCCTACATTATTTCCTTTGTTCAAAGAAAGGGATAAGAATAATCAAAGTTACACCTACTTTCCACCCATGTTCCACCCATTTTGTTCATTCCTGAAATAGTCATATGGAAATATTTACACTAATTCTCAAAATGTTCTTAACAGCCTACACATATAAATACTTGCTCCTTTTAAAATTTCTCTGATGCCCACTTAAAGAATATAAATTTTCAAACAGACCGCTTAAGAAAATCATGGCTTACTGCGTGCCCAAAACTGTTATGCTGAGCACAAGGCCCTTTCTAACCATGGTGATGACCTTTATAAATGCAATTGCTCACTGTGAGGGTAAATTGAATCAACTCCTATAAGCGTTGTTGTTTAAGGTAAGCAGGATTATAAATCACCTTTTACATAAACTCAGTTCAAGACCCAATAGAAGGATTACTAAGTAGTTTTTCAAATCCAAATCCATATAAGTGCAGCATCTTTGACAAATTCAGGACTTTGCAACCAAATACAAAACAAAACCAGCATTTGGGATCATGATTTGAAAAGAAAGATTCATCCAACAATATTATAAAGAGGGAAGGGGGAGAGAGAGACACACAGAGAGAGAGAGAGAGAGAGGGAGGGAGGGAGGGAGGGAGGGAGGGAGGGGGGATTGACTAACATTCCTTCAGACACATCAGGTTAATCATTCTGTCCATAGTGTTAAGCCAAGAAAATGGAGAGCCAGAACACTTTTTTTTTTTTCAGTGAGGCAATTGGGGTTAAGTGACTTGCCTAGGGTCACACAGCTAGTAAATGTCAAGTGTCTGAGGCTGGATTTGAACTCAGGTACTCCTGACTCCAGGGCCAGTGCTCCATCCACTGCACCACCTAGCTGCCCCTGAGCCAGAACACTTTTATAGAAAATAAATGAAATAATGTGATTAATGTAGATATTTCCAAGATTACTAGCTCTAGAGTAGGAGACCTAGGTTCAGTCCTCAGTCCTGCTACTTAGTAGGTGGGCATCCTTGAGTAAGTCATTTAAGTATGTCGGCCCTTGGCTTCCTCATTTGTAAAATCAGAGTTCAACTTGATGCACTCTAAAGTCTCTACCAGAACTAAATTCATTAAACCAAGAACGGTAAATCAGTGCAGCCCCAAAATACCCTTTTTAACCTCAGAAAAAGTCATTGCCTAGTAGTTTGCCCCTTAAAGATATTTTGTTGTTGTTGTTACCTGAATGCTTAACTAGTGATTAAAGATAATTTACTTCAAGAGTGTCAAGCAAAAGGCCCTCCACACTCCCGGGGACCCACCCAAATTAAAATGTAATTGGGAAAAACAACAAAATAAATAAATGACCTAATAAAACATAATGTTAACATGTGGTTTTGTATTTCAGTTTTTTTAAGTCAGTTTTCTAACCCACAGGTATCTTTCTGTATCGTTTAGTGGCCCTTGTTTCTATTTGAGTTTGACACTACTACTCTACTCTTTTTTTTTTCTTTTCCTAAAGCAAGAAGACATTTCCAGATTTAGTCCCATAGAACAGAAATAGGAAGTAGAAGAGGAAGAGCAGTAAAGGGGAGGGAGAGGGAATTCCTAGCTACTAGAGGTAACCAAATAATGGATAGACTGACTTGGAAGATTCCCTCTCCATAGGGGTTATCAAGCAAAGGCCAGGTGAGTACTTATTAAAGATGCTGTAGAAGAACCTCTAGGAATAGGATGTCAGGCATGACCTCTGAACACCTTTCCAACTCTGAGATTCTATGGTGTTATAAAAACTGAAGAATATAATCCTCATTGAATGAGAGTAAAAATGTAATTCAATTTTCTGGTTTACAAATTTTAAAAGGGAAAAACTTTTTTTCTGACAATCTGTCTAATGTACATCAGTCCACATTCTTATTCCATTGAGTACATTATCTTTTTTTTTTTTTTTAGTGAGGCAATTGGGGTTAAGTGACTTGCCCAGGGTCACACAGCTAGTAATGTTAAGTGTCTGAGGCCGGATTTGAACTCAGGTACTCCTGACTCCAGGGCCGGTGCTCTATCCACTGTGCCACCTAGCTGCCCCTGAGTACATTGTCTTAAACATAATGAATTTTCATCTTTATTCAGATCCTTGAAATATTTCAGTGCCCTCATTCTGAATATCCAGTCTTGTGCAAATGGTTAGCAACTTTTCAAAGCAGCTTTGAGTCTCCTTCCATCTTCTGTGATAGTGGGGTTGTGGTGTGAGTATATATGAAATTCAGTACCTTGATCCTTACTTGTAATACTTATCTATTTATTCCAACCTTATCTTACATTCTTAAATTGATCAAAATATTCCTTTGAAACTCCATACTGATGGAGGAAGCTAAAAGGGGTTAACAGATAACCTAAGGCTTAAGTTCATATCAATAGTATCTAAAACGGTTTAACAGAGAAACTAAAGTTTGTGTTCTTATCAACAGTAAAGTAACAGAGGGTTCCAGTCCCTATCAACAAACACTATCAACAGAAGCTTAAACAGTAACCAGGGACCATTAACCATTAATAGCCATTAATATTCCTAGATGACAGGAAACAGAAACTGTACCTAGAAACCAGATCTTAAAGTAAAGAGATATCATAAACAAAGAGACCCCCTGCCTCTGACAAATTTAAGCAGACCAAATATGTCCTTAGGTTCAATTTATGACCTTTAAGCCCCAAAAATAGACCCCTAGGGAAAAAGGTACCCACCTTGGAGGATGTCTTAGGACCCCAAAAATTCCAAATTAGGATATGAACCTCCCTAAGAAGATTAAGATAATGAGGAGATAACCTATTTTTCTCACTATAAATATAACAATTTTCCCTCTCCCTATTGGAGACATCAATCTCTTTTGGGTGATTCTCCCTGTGGCCTCACAGTCTTTTAATAAAACTTGGGAAACTGAGTCGCTGAGTCTTGTAATTCATTGTGACTCCTCACAATCAATTTGATCAGTTAAATCCATCCCCCACATCAATACCACTTCTCTTAACTTAGAACCCAGAGATTCCCATGGAATTCTTAAGTACAGAGCTTTGAAGCAGTTTTTCTCAGTTGCCTCTGACTTTGCTATCTGTCACAAATATATAATGCATAATTCCTTTCTGCTAAGAAGAGAAAGGCCTTGGTTTGTCTTTCCAGTACCCCTAATCAGCTCTATGTGATATGGGTCTTAGCTTTTTTTGTTGTTGTTTTTTTCTAATTTAATCTAGGCAGCTGAAGGTGATAGGGAATATACCCATATAGATATTTCTCTCATCAACGCTAAAACTGACTGACTTTTTTTCCAATCAGAAGCGATTAATTTCACTCCCTCAAAAAACAGAGAAATTTTTCTCTCCCAACCAGAATCTCTAGGTTCAGCTGCAGGGATTCCTGCTACTTGAAACATAAATATGATAGCCCTTCTCACAGAGTTAAGATTGGCCTTAGCAAGCTGCAACTTTTACAAATATGTGTCTGATCTCATTTTGTGTAAACTGACTTATTTTAGAGACTTGCAATTGTGAATTCAAGCTTGAATGAGAACGTACATTTAAAAAGAGAATTTAAATAGACTTTAGCAAGCTTTTGTGAATGTTTATAAATTCCACAATATAGGCTGAGTGTTGGTAGTTAGATCAGTGGAAGAAAATGGACCTATATTCATATTCACATACATATATAGTATTTTAATTTTATTTAACTCTATCCAAACATGCATGTACACATACGTGCATAATTATATTCTCATATTCCTTATTTAAGACAGCTAGGTGGCACAGTGGATAGAACACTGACCTTAGAATCAGGAAAACACATTTTCCTGAGTTTAAAACAACCTTAGACACTTACTAGCTATTTGGCCTTGGGTAAGTCATTTAATCCTATTTGCCTCAGTTTCCTCATCTGTAAAATGAGCTAAAGAAAAAGACAGCAAACCACTCCAGTATTTTTGCCAAGAAAACACAGATAAGGTCACAAAGAGTTGGACAAGACTAAAACTCAACAACAACAAAATCCCTCATATAAGCTCATTTAATTGTTATTTGCCATTTTTTCCTAGACATGGAGGATACAAATTACATATTAACTAATTGAGCGTTCTGATTAATTGAAATTTTGCTGTGCACATTTTTTTTAAAGTTGCATTGGCTGTAAAATAAATTAATTCATTAACAAAAACAATGATGAACATTACTGTCATAGAGAAGCTCTTGGCTAGAGTGCAATGTGAGAATGGTTCTCTGGAGATGAAGGGCTCAACCTCAAGTCTGTGAACCTTTTTCTTTTTTTTATATATGTTGATAACCACGTTAGATTTCCTTGGTAATTTTAAGTATTTAAAAACATTCTGTGAAAGGGTCCATGGATTCAGCAGACTATTTGAAGTAGTGGAGTCCTGAATGACTCTTCACCATTCTCTATGGGGTTTGCCATTTCCTTCTCCTTCGAATTAGGCAGACAGGTGACTTGCCTAAAGTCTTATAGCCAGCAAGTGTCTGAGGGGGATTTGAACTCATCTCATTGAGACTCCAGGCTCGGTAATCTAGCCACTGAGCCAGCTAGCTGCCACCTTTATTTGAAGTTAACAGTTTGCCAGTTACATTACATCTCCAAACAACCCAGGTAATTTTCAGTGAACTCCAGAGCCATTTCAAAGAAGTTAGCCTTGTAATCCATGCAAAGGAGGGAATAGGGAAAGGGAATGGGTAAGCATTTGTATAGCTCCTACTATGTGCTAGGGGCTATGATAAGCACTTTACAAATATTGTTTCATTTGATCCTCACAACAATCTTGTGAGGTTGATACAATTATCCCAATTTTACAGTGGGGGAAACAGAGGACTAAAATCACACAGCTAGTATGTGTCTGAGGTTGGATTTCAACTCGGGTCTTTCTAGATCCATACCCAGCACTCTATCCATTGCCCTACCTACCTTCAAGCAGTGTGTGAAGGTACATATTGCCCAGGTTTCCAACTGCAAATGGATGAGAACAGTGATTTATAATAGGTCATGAACAGGATTTCATAAACTGAGAAGTCCTGGATGAGCTATAATCCATACCTATGAAATGACAAAGCCATTAGATTATGAGAATATATGGGCAGGAACCCTGTCACACACACATACATACATACATATATATATATATATATATATATATATATATATATATATATATATATATACTAATTTAAATGTATACAATCTATATTAATCACGAGAGTAGTCATAGATAATAAAAGAGTTAGGAATCCAAAAGACATTTGCCTATGTTGTTTAAATAAACTGTATTTTTTTCACTAAATTTGCTTTTTAATTTATGTTGTACATGTATTACTATTGTATTTTTCGGCATTCTCTAAGCACATAATGGGTGGGCTATGTGAGAAGGAGACCCAGAATTTTGCTGCATATCAGGAGTAGCTACTCTACTGTTAAAATCTGACTGAAAGGAAACCATATGTTGATGATTGAGAATGGATTTTACTTATACTGAAAAGAAAATAAAAACCAGGAAAGAATTTCATCAGGTTTTAACCCAATGGGGCATGGTAGCCATGTAATACATATTTTCCCTTGTAGTATAACTTGTAATAAGGCTCAGTTGGATAGAAGTGGGAGTGAACACTAGAACTGATTTCATTCCATGGATAATGTCAAACTTTAAATTTCCCAAAGGGCAAACCTAGTACACTGCAAGTCATTTTAGGTTTCTCAATGATGAGTGGGCTTTAGCAAAATATCTTTTCCAGACATGAGGAGATCAAGGCTTTTGGCACTTTCCTGGTTCCAACAGTGAGACTTCATGATAGATAACAGGACACACTGTTGGAAAGAATGGTTGTCCCTTCTCATTGCAAGGGAATCACTGGAATTCTGACATATAATATTTCAGTCTTTTTAGCTTCTCTCCTACTTCTGTGGAGATTCTACAGGAGCTCCATTCCCTCTCCTCCATCATCTTCATTTGTTGAAACGTTTCCTTCTCTGAAGAGGTGACACCATTCCTGATATGAGCTGAAAGTGATCTCATCCTCCTCTAATGTCTTACAAAAATGTAACTCTCCTCTGCACTTAGTATATTCTATTGTATATTAATTTCCTAGCATGACTACTCTCCCATCTCCACCCAAACCTTTTTTTTTTATTCTGTATTTTATTATTTTCCAGTTACATGTAAGGATAGTTTTCAACATTTATTTTCATAGGATTTTCAATTCCAAATTTTTCTCCCACCCTCCCTTCCCTCCCACCTCTCCAGGACAGAAAGCAAATCTAATATAGGTTATATATGTGCAATCACATTAAGCATATTTCTGTGTTAGTTGTATTGTGACAGAAGAGTTAGAGCACAATGGAAATATCTCACAAAAAGAATAACAATTTTTTAAAAAGCCCAAAAGTAGAAACAGTATGGTTCAATCTACATTCCTAAACCACAATTCTTTTTTTCTGGATGTTGAGACTATTTTCTATTATGAAATTCTTTTAAATTGTTTTGGGCCATTGCATTGCTAAAAAGAGCCAAGTCTGTCACCATTGTTCATCACACAATGTCACTATTACTGTATACAATGCACTCCTCGTTCTGCTCCTCTCAGTCAGCATCAGTTCATGTGATTCCTTTCAGGTCTCTCCAAACTCCCCCTGATCATCATTACTTTTTGCATTGATTTTTTAAAAACTTTGTGTTCTGAATTTTCTTCTTCCCTCCCTCCTCATCCCTCCCTATGAAATCCAGCAATTCAATAAAAGTTATACATGTGCAGCTATAAAAAACATCTTCTACTTAGGTTGTGAAAGTAAATAGAAAAAATAACTTTAGAAAGTGGAGTTGACAAATAAAATTATGCTTCAACCTGTATTCAGATACCATCAGTTCTATCTCTGTTGATGGTCTGCATTTTTCATACATCCTTCTGATAGCATCCTGTTCATCATTTCTTTCAGTTACTATTGTTAACTGTATTACCCTCCATCTTAATCCCTCCCCTTGATATTTACTCTATTATCTATCTTCCTTCACCCTATCCCTCCTCGAAAGTGTTTTGCTTCTTACAGCCCCCTCCCCCAATCTGCTCTTCCTTCCATTGCCTCTCTCCCCCCCAATCCCCTTCCCCTCCCACTTTCCCATAGGGCAAGATATAATGCTGTCCCCTCTTGAGTATGTAAATTATTACCTCTTTGAGCGAATTCTGATGAGAGTGTGGTTCACTCACTCCCGTGCTCCTTCCCTATCTTCCCCTCTACCCCATAAGCTTTTTCTTATATTTTTTAATGTGAATTGCTTTTTCCCAGTCTACCTCTCCTTTTCTCTTTCTTCCAGTACATTCCTCTTTCCCCTTAAATTTATTTTAAAGATGTTATCATGGGTCAGCTAGGTGACACAGTGGACAAAGCACCAGCCCTGGACCCAGATATAAGCTACCCCACCCTGCCTGTTCCACAAAAAGACAAGGATAAACAAAAAATAAATGCTTTCCAGATAGCATCCCTTCATATTCAATTTACACTTGTGCCCTCTAAGTATATTCCTTTCAGGTGCCTTAATACTGAGAAAGATCTTTTGATTTAGTAATATTATCTTCCCATGTGGGAATGTAAACAGTTTAATCTTTTAATATCCCTCATAATTTCTTTTTCCTATTTACCTTTTTATGCTTCTCTAGGGTCTTGTATTTGTAAGTCAAATTTTCTATTTAGTTCAAGTCTTCTCATCATGAATGCCTAAAAGTCCTCTTTTTCATTGAAGTCACATTTTTCCCCTGAAAGATTATACACAATTTTGCTGGGTATATGATTCTTGGCTGCAGTCCCAGTTCCTTTTCCCTCTGGAATATCATAGTCCATGCCCTCTGGTCCTTTAATGTAGATGCTGCTAGATCTTGTTTTGTCCCTACTATAGCTCTGCAGTATTTGAATTCCTTTTTTCTAGCTTCTCACAATATTTTCTCCTTGACCTGTGAGCTCTGGAATTTGGCTATAATATTCCTGGAGGTTTTCCTTTTGGGATCTCTTTCAGGAGGTGATTGGTGGATTCTTTCAATTTCTATTTTACCTTCTGCTTCTAGAATATCAGGGCAATTTTCCCTGACAATCTCTTGGAGGATGGTGTCTAAGCTTTTATTTTGGTCATGGTTTTCAGGTAGTCCTATGATTTTCAAATGATCTCTCCTGGATCTGTTTTCCAGGTCAGCTGTTTTTCCAAGGAGATATTTCATATTGCCCTCTATTTTTTTATTCAATTGGATTTGTTTTTCTGTGTCTTGGTTTCTCATAAGGTCACTAGCTTCCATTTGTTCAATCCTAATTCTTAGGCAATTATTTTCTTGAGAGAGCTTTTCTATTTCCTTTCCCATTTGGCTTTTCAAATTATTGACTTTTTCCTCATGACTTCCCTGCATTGCTCTCATTTCTCTTTCCACTCTTTCCTCCATCTCTCTAAATCTTCCTTCTATCTCTCCTACTTTCTCTTCAAAATCCATTTTGAGTGCTTCCATGGCCTGAGACCAATTCATATTTTTCATGGAAGCTTTTGATGTTGGAGCCTTGAATTTGTTATTATCTTCTTCTTCTGAGGGTGTATTGTGGTATACCTTTCTCCCAAAATAGTATTCAATGGTCTGCTGCTTTCTCTGCCTGCTCATATTGGCCACCTATTATTTGCCTTTTAACTCCTTCTTAAAGTGTAGTGCTGCCAGTGGACACACTGTTGTGAGCTACAGCATGGCCCGGGGGGGGTGATTGGGCTTCTTCTTAGCCTGCCTGGCCTGTGAGGAACCAAGGATGCTTTCTCTTTGACCTGGAAACAAGGAAGTCTGATTGAAATCTGATTCTCTATGGTCAGAAGCTTGGTGTCCCTGTGCCCCTCCCCCACTGGGCTACCACCACTCGATTCAACCCACTGGTTCAGAACCAGAGCGTTTTGCCCCAATTCCAGCAGAGACTGCTTCCACTTCACCCCATCCTACCGCCAAAACCCCTCACCAGTCTACAATAAGAGTCTCAGATGAATCCGCTGCTGCTGAAGACTCTGAAGTACGCTGAAAGCAGTCTGTTCCTGCATGGATCCAGACTGTGTGCTGAGCTGTTCAGCCTGATCAGCAGGTGATTACAATTGCCCTCTTTTCCTGAAAAATAGTCTCACTCTGTTCTTATGTGCATTAGGCTGCTCTGGGTTTTTTCATTTGTTTGTTTTGTTTTGTTTTGTTTCTACAGCATTATTCTTGAGTGAGTGGATGGGTATATCTGGAGCTTGTGGGAGTCACAGCCTCTTCTCTGTCCTAGGCCCACCCTAGTAATCAATAGTAATTCAATAGTATTTAGTGTTATTTTTTTGATTGGATGTCACAAGTACTTCATAATTCACCTATCCATCACATAATCTTATGAGCTTAATAAAAATACTATGGGTTTTATTTTTAATTTTATCTTTTTTCTATGCACAAAGTTCACACATACCATAAAGTAGAGAGTCAAAATTCTCATTGCTACCAAAGCAACACAGTGTGTCTTTTATGATAGCTAAACAAAGAGGATGTGATGATAGTAACAGCTAAACTTATAAATGTCCAGTTATGGACATTGTGACAGCTAAAATCACCTTTAACAACTTCTGTAATGTCACTTAGTCTAATACATTCCTTTCTTTAAAGAAGAGTAAAAAGTAAGAACAATGATAGATCCTTATTTACTAAGTTATTAGACTTGTATGAAATATAGATTTGTTGTACTTATTGCTAGAAGGGTTGTGAGATGTGAGAAAATAATTATTAATATTGGATTTCTTAAGGAGAACCAGGGACCCAGTTTTAGTTGGGTTTTCTCCCCCCCTCCCACCTCAGAGTTCATTTTTTAGGAGGAAGTTTTAATCCTGTACAGGGTGTACAGTAGAAATGGAGACATAGACTCCTTCATTTTAGCTCAATGAACTGATGGGATTAAGTCAAATCTATATGGACTTTGACTTTGCTCCTCAGGGGGTCTCTCCCATTAGGCTATGAGGTCATGTTAGAGCTCATCTTAATATGGACCACCCTCAGGTTATGTCAGCCAATGGAACTGAATGATGCTGACCAATGAGCTTTGATCAGTATGCGGTTACCTGCCTCTATCAAAAGAGGATAAAAGACAAGATCACCAGGCTGGCTGTCACCATCTTAGGCTTGCACTCTTACCTGGACCCACTGCTGTTTGCTTAGCACTCTTCTTTTACAACAGAGTAGGTAATTTAGGGCTTCTGAACTCTGCTTGAGGTCATGGGCTCTCTTAGAGACAACATGGTGCTGGGTTTTGTTTTTTTTGTTTGTTTGGGTTAAATGCTATGTGGTCAATACTTTAATAATATGTAATGTTAATTAATAATAAATGGTTACCACCAAAACAGGTGCCATTATTATCTAAATAGCCCTTAATATGTAAGTACCAATAACTTAGAAAACCAAGTCTAGTACCCCAATAATTTTGCAAGCACAATTTGGTGACCACAAAATAGAGAGACCATACTGAGAGCAGGAATTGCCCAATTGAAAAGACTATAAAAGATGAAATAAGTTCTTTGAACATGGTAAGCAATGTATATTATTAAATAAATGCTGAACATTCATTAACTCATTTAAAATTTCTTCAAATGAATAGTGTATCCTCAGAGTGAGACAGTGTGGTATAGGAGATGGAGAATTGTCCCTGATGTCAGAAAGACCTAGCTTCAAGTTCTTGTCTGATACAGGCTGTGCAACTCTTGACCAGACCAATTAACATCTCTGTGCTCTAGGACATTCAGACTGTAAACTTCAGGGAAGTAACAGTGGTACCTGCATTGGTAGATAGTATTTCCTCATTTCATAGTTCTCCATACCATTTAAATAATAAATCTAGTCTTTTTCCTGTCCTTAGACTAGATAGTCATAAATCCATAGAATGAATCAATGCATTAGAATATAGTTTAGGGGGCAGCTAGCTGGCGCAGTGGATAAAGCATTGGTCCTGGAGTCAGGAGGACCTGAGTTCAAATCTGACCTCAGACACTTGACACTTACTAGCTGTGTGGCCCTGGGCAAGTCACTTAACCCCCATTGCCCAGCAAAATATATATATATATATATATATATATATATATATATATATATATTATATCTTAGAGACTATCTAGTCTGTCCTTTCCTTCCAGTGCAAGATTTGGCATCCCTAAAAAATGTAGCTTAAATATTTCTAGTAGCTAACATTTCACTTTCTTGCAAGGCTCCCCATTTCATTATCAGCTATACTTACATTGTGTAATGGAAAGAATATCAGGTTTTGAGTCAGGAGACTGAGGCCTAAATCCCAGTTTCACCATTCTTTTAGCTCTGTAACCATAGAAAAATTGCTTCCCATCTCTCTGGACCTTTTTCAACTGATCAGAATAGATGCAGTGAGGTGGAAGTCAAGGAAATAGAGGAATCAAGCGCCACTAAGAGTTGTAAACCTAGAAGGCTAGTTGCTATTAATTGCAAGAAGAAAAAGAAGAATTCTGATAAATAAGAAGCAGCTTATCAGGAAATAGAAAGAGATCACAAAGGAATCTTAAAAATTGGAATCTTAAAAGCTTCAATTCAATAAGTTTATAGGTGAGATACTTGAGACTAAGTTGTTAATACTTATTTAGGTTACATAGCTCACAATCTGGAATTTGAACCCGGGTCCTCAAACTAAATAATTGGGTAAACCTCTTCAGCATAACCAGAATAGCATACTGATTTTTTTTTTTTAGTGAAGAAATGAAACACTCTATTTTGAAATGTCACATTTTTGAGCTATTATATCCTCCTGTCAATAATCACTGTAGCATTAATTGGACCATATGCAGAATGTAGGAAGTAGATAAATACAGTTGTCTAAACACCCACAGATGGGCGTTTAAAAAATCTATTTGGAGACCTTTTTTTTTTCTCTCTCTAACATATACTTGTGTCTTTCTTTTCCTTATATCCATAGCAATGGCAGAGTATAAATATTAGATTTAAAGGTCTGTCTACTTTTAATCTCTTGTGATTTGTGTTTTGGGGTTATTTTTCAGGGCAATTGGGGTTAAGTGACTTGCCCAGGGTCACATACCTAGTAACTCTCAAGTGTCTAAGCCAGATTTGAACTCAGATCCTCCTGAATCCAGGCCCTGTGTTTTATCCACTATGCCACCTAGCTGCCCCTAATCTCTTGTGATTTGAATTGAGGAAGGGATAATATACTCCCCAGAATAGTCTTGTATTGTCTGTCCCCACAGGTTTTCTAGATGTGAAATAGAGAGAATAACCTTTGTCTCTTCCCCATTTCTCTGAATCTTTCTAAGGAATAATAGGCCAGGGTAAAGCAGATAGCTAAAGCATTTCAGGGGAAAATGTCAGAGAAGATAATAAATCTTTAAATACCCCATTTGCCAAGCATTTTAGTAATTATGCTATCATTCCTACTATCTCTAATATTCACTATTTCACTATCTACTCACTTCTTCCCCACTACCAATGAACACACCAAGATCTCTCCCATCTTAAAAAATAATAATTAATAATAATAATAATAATAATAATAGTAAAATGAAACCCAAAATCCTTCACTTAGTTCTAACATCCTAACTATCTTCTGATATCTCTCCTCCCCTTCATGGCTAAACTCCTTGAGATAGGCATCTGCAATAGTTACCTCCATTTCTTCTTTTCCTACTTCTAAACTTTCTGCAATCTGGCTTTTGACTTTATCATTCAAATGAAACTTCTTTCCCTAAAGTTGGCAATGGTCTTTTATTTGTCAAATCCAATGACTTTTTCTCAACCTTCATCCTTTTTGACTGCCATTCATCATTTGACATTGATGGTCATATACAATTCCGGGACTCCTGGATAAACTTCCTCCTCTTTAATTTTCTATGACTGGCAGGAAAGTGGTGCAGTGGATAAAGCACCGGCCCTGGAGTCAGGAGTACCTGAGTTCAAATCCGGCCTCAGACACTTAACACTTACTGGCTATGTGACCCTGAGCAAGTCACTTAACCCCAATTGCCTCACTAAAAAAAAAAAAAAATTTCTATGACACTGCTGTTTCCTGGATCTCTTCCTACTTATCTTACTGCTCCTCAATTTGCTTTGCTGGATCTTCATTCTTGTTACATCCAATGGTAGGTATCCCCCCAAAGGTCTGTCCTTAGTTCTCTTCTCTTTTCTCTCTATACTGTTGTGATTCAGGATCTCATAAATTTCAATGGATTCAATTAATGTCTGTATGCAAATGAGTCCCAGATTTGCATATCTACTCCAATCCCTTTATTAAATCCCACCCCATATCATTGATTGCCTTTTAGACAGCTCAGTCTAAATCTCTGTAGCATCTTAGTATGTCCAAAATGGAACTGATAAACTGCCATATTACTTTTGAGAGTACTACCATCTTCCCAATCACCCAGACATGCAACTTTGGCATCATACTAAGTTCCGCACTCTCATTTATCCCACATACCCAATCCCTGCCAAATCTTGTCATTTCTACCCTCATAGCTCAGTGCATGTACATATAATTGTATTTACTCACACAGCAATCAGCTTAGTTTAATCTTTCTCCATCTCTTGTCTGGAGTATTGCAATCGTCTTCTATCTTGCTGCCTGATCTCTCTGCCTAAAGTCTCTGCCCATTGCAACCCATCTTCCTCTCAGCTACTAAAGTGATTTTCTTAAATGGGAAAATGCCAAATATCATCCTGTTGCCCACTCTCTCACCCAAGACATACACTAACAAACTCCATGGGCTACATATTATTATAGGATTAAATGCAAAATTTGTAAGTTCTTTGATATTTAAAGTCCCTTTCTACCCCCAGTCTTCTTATACTTTACCATTCTACAATCCAGCCACCCAGGCCTAATGGCTGTTCCTCACATATGATGTTAAATCTGCCATCTCCATGTCTTTGCACTCACTATCACTATTCTACTCACCCAGCAACTTTTCCAAACCTTTTCATTCCCCATCAAACATACCATAGTTTCCCCTGCCCCACCCTCTGAGAATCTTACCTCATATTATACTGGAAAATCAAGACCACTGTCTGAAAACTCTGTCTTCTCCCATCTTCCTTATTTCACATCACCCAGATACCTTTGCCACTCTAGTCTCTTTAACCCTGTCTTACATGAGGAGCTGGTATTTCTTGTCTAGAGACAACCCCTTTACATCCATATATGATCCCAATCCATCTTGTCTCCTCTAACAGATTTCTCCTTCTATCTTCCTCATTTTTCACCGGTTGCTTCCTTATTTCTTATGAACATGCCTAGGTCTACCCTGTCCTCAAAAAACTCTCACTTGATCTTTCCGTCCCTCTCAGCTTCCCGTGCCTCCTCTATCTTTTATGGCTAAACCCTTGAGCTGACCATTTACAGTAGTTGCCTCTACTTCCTCTCCTCTCACTCTCTTCTTTTAATTATCTACAGGCTGGCTTCCAACCTCATCATTCAACTAAAATTTCTCTCTGCAACATGACCAATTAGCTGCTAACAAACCCAATGGCCTTTTCTGAGACTTTATCCTTCTTGACCTTTCTGAAGACTTTGACCTTCTTAATCACCCTCTTCTCCTTGATACTTTCTTCTCTCTAATTCCTAAACTACACAGTCCTGGTTCTCTTAATACCTGACAACTCTTCAGTCTTCCTTTGCTGTATCTACATCCAGGTCAAGCCCACTAACTGTGTGTGTCCCACAGGGCTCTGTCCTAGGCTGACTTTTCTTTCTTTAATATTTCATTTGGTATCTCATCAAATCACATGGATTCAAATATTGGTTTATGAGGATGATTCCCAAATCTTCTTATCCAGCTCTAACATCTCTGCTGCATATTAGATGTCTTGAAGTGGATCTTATACTCATCATGCCCCAAATTCAACTCATTTTCTTTCCCCAAAAAAACTTCCAACCTTCCATATTATGATGTGTACCACCATCCTCCCATTCCCCCAACCTTGAAGCTAGGGTCATCATTGAATCATTGTTTTTCACTGTCTATATCCAATTACCAGGGTCCGTCAATTTCACCTTTTCAGCATCTCTCAAACGTACTTCCTCTTCTCTAATACTACCATCACACAAGTACAAGGCTTTATGCCCTCATGCCTGGACCAGCAACCTATTGCAGTAGCCTATTTATGGGTCTGTCTGGCATGTCTCTCCCCATTAAAGAACCAGTCAAAATATGTGAACTGCCCAACTCCCCACTCAATAAACTACAGTGGCTCCCTATCATCTCCAGGGTTAAATATTGAAAGACATTATTATTAATAACCCATATGTTGGAGAGATTCAGAGCTCTCCCCTTCTTCCAAATTCTTGATTTTAAAAAGTTCAGTCTCTCGAAGGACATTACTGTTGATGAGTTTGAATTAACTCTCCTCAATATTGGTCAGACTCCACTTAACTTTACAAGGAATTTAAGCTAAGGTGGGAAGCCCACTGTGTTCTGCTCAGGCTTGGGTGAAGTATCCATTCTTTGAATAGATAACCCAAAGTTGTGGGTGGTCTGATTATGGTATGATTTCTCTGTTCATGAGTGGCATGATGTCACTTTCAACCTCTCATTGAACACCTCCTCTTCCAAAGGATATATAAACTGTGAACCCACAACCATGACTATCTTTGGTCTAAGAGATATGGTCAAATTACCATCCTTTTATTAATCTGATTGCCTTATTAATAAAATGATTCAATTACCCAGAAACTTAATTTCAAACCTTTTAAATCATCACAATATAAAAGCTTCTATTTGGCATTCAAACCCCTTCATAACTTATGTCTATGCCCTCATCTTTTTGGTCTTCTTATACCATTTACCAGTGACACTTTATCTCCTTGTGACTCCAAGAACAAGGCCCTCCAGTTTTCCACTCCCATTTTCTCTGGTTTTCTCCCATGCCAGGAATATTTTTCCTCTTAATCTCTACCTCCTGGCTTCCTTGGATTTCTTCAAATCCTAGTTAAAGTCCTATCTTTAGGATGAAGCCTTTCCCAATCCTTAATACTAGTGCATTCCCTCCATTGATTGTCTCCTTTTTATACTGTGTATAGCTTGTTTGTACTAGTTATTTGCATCTTGTCCCTCTTATTATATTTATGAGCTGCTTGAGGGCAGGAATTACTTGTTTTATACTTTCTTTGTATCCTCACTTAGCACAGTGCCTCATAGTAAGTACTTAATAAATGTTTATCTACTAACTGACTAAGAGGCTCTTCTCGGTGCCCGGAATTATCTTCACTGTCACCTCTTAGTTTCTGTAGTTTGCTACAAAACAGCTCAAATCCTACCTTTCTCCAGATGCCTTTCTTAGATACTTAGATGTTAATGCATTCCTCTGGATTACTTTCCATCTATTCTGTATATCTCTTGTATGTGCCTAGTTATTTACATATTGACTTTCCTATCTGAATGTGAGGTCTCTGATCCCAAGATCTAATTTGCTTTTCTTTGTATCACTAGTACTTAGAAGGTAGCTATTAATGAATGGTTATTGGCTAAAGGAAATAAAGTTAAATATTGTAATAATTCACAATTGCTTATTTTCTTGTCCTAATAGTATAAAAGTAAAATAATTGAATTTTCCCCTAGGATTCAAAATATTTCAGATACTCAAGACTATCATTATGAAAAGCAATTCTCATTGGTAACAGCCTAGAGATGTCAAAGTAAAAGCTATGGTAAATTTATGCACTCATAGAAGCTAGATTTTTTTAAAGTAAATTCTAGCTATTTGCTTATCTTCTCCCTTTCATTTGGCTCTTTCTTATGGAGAGCTGGAGAAACCCAAAGTCTTATTACTTGAATATTTCAGTTAATTGTGTTCTAGTTCTTTGATATTTAATGGGAATGATCACTTTCCTTAACTCAAAGAGCAGTCAGTACTTGGGCCTCTTGACCATTAGATAACTCAAATGGCAACAACAGTTGTTACAGGAGCAGAGACAAGTCATTACTCAGAGTCATCCCAAGTAGATCTGTCCAGGGCAAAATTAAAAATGTGAAGGAAAAAAAATACAGAAAGCATGGAAACTGGAACCAGGCCCATACAAAGAGAATAACAGTTCTATATGATCCAGGGATGGTTTTAATGAAACCACTAGACAGTTGGCATTCTTGGAACTCTGTAGGCTGCTTTTATATATAGGCTAGTTTTCTATAGTTGGTGAGTTCCAGACAATCCCACACAAGATCCCAAATTTAACCAATGATTGAGAGAAAAGTCAAGGAGTACGTTGAGAAGGAAGTATTGTTGGTTGTTAAAAGAACTACCACAGGGGCAGCTAGGTGGCACAGTGGATAAAGCACCAGCTCTGGATTCAGGAGGACATGAGTTCAAATCCAGCCTCAGACACTTAACATTTAATACTTTCTAGCTGTGTGATCCTGGGCAAGTCACTTAACCCTCATTGTCCTGCAAAGAGAGAGAGAGAGAGGGGGAGAGAGAGAGAGAGAGAGAGAGAGAGAGAGAGAGAGAGAGAGAGAGAGAGAGAGAGAGAGAGAGAAGGAAAGAGAAACTACCACAATTTTCCAGTGGATTCACCTAAAATGATCATGTATAAAGAAGCAGAAGAAATGAGAATTTATAGAAGAAAAGATATTTCATCTACTCTTTGTTTTTCTTTTCTCTAATTTCCCTTTCTTCTAGGAGAGTTTCTCTGCTGTCCATATGTTTTCTGAATCAACACACTCATACTCACTGCAAGTTTTATAAGGCAATCATATTTTTCAACAGATACAAGGAAAAGAGGGGTGTTATGGCATATTGGATATAGGAAAGGTTTTGGAATGATGAAGACCCAACTTCAAGTCCTGTCTCTGATACATAATAACTATATGATGACAACAAATCCCTTTACTTCCATTTGCCTTAGACCAAATTTGGGGGAACTGCTTATAACAATGTAATCACAGACCTAACACTAAAATAAGAAGGCAAATGCTTGATGGCATGGAAATGGTTCCCATTATATATTATCATTACTCCAATGTTTTCATGGTCAATTATAAGAAACAATAGATTATTTTACTCCCAAAATATTTCCCTGTGAGCCACATTTTAATGACAGAGAAGCCTTACCAAAAATTCTTAACTGATTGAAAAAATATATTCTCACTATATTTGCCAAAGGGGAGAAATTACACTCCATCTCTTCAAAATCTACTTTAAATCCATGTTATTTAACACCATTAGTATCAAAAGCACCAATAATATACCTCCACTCATTTTTCTTAATTTAGGAAATAAGAGTGAATAAAAATGGCCAGTCCCTGTTCAAACTATTTAGTCTGTTATCCTTGGTATCTAATTTGAATGGTCAGGTTCATTGTGTTCCATGGTTACGCAGGTAGTCTCTGAGACATGTACTACCTGTGGTTTAAGGATGAATGGGGCTCTAGATAGTAGGTATCATTTGGAGAATAATAGGGATAATAGGATGGATGCCCCATTTTCTGCTGCAATGATCTGGCTTTCTTGATAGTTAAATAGTTATGTCCTCTTGGAAACTTACTGGCTCATAAAACAGGGTACGTGCTTTGTTAATGGCAAATCACATTCTTCCAAGGAAGTGTTGATAATGTATTTAAATTTAAGAAGATTCCTTGATCCTCTTCCTTCTCTACCATCAATAGTAAAAATATATAGGATAAAGAAATGAATGGTCTATTATTTATTTTCTCTTTCATTTTTAATTTTGATTGTTAAAGTCATTTATTGTTCATTTTGAGAATGAAGAAAAGGCAATGAGAATTTGATGTCAGATACATAGATTGAATTTGGAGTCAGAAAAACCTCAGTTCAAATTCCAGCTCTGCTATTTATTAACTACTTTCCCAGTCTGGGCAAGTGACTTCATAGAACTGGGTCACAGTTGCTTCATTTGTAGATTAAAGGAGATGAGGAGATGGTCTTTAAGGTCCTTTTGAGCTCTATGATTTTTTTTTTCTCTGAGCAGTCATTATAGTGTATCTACATATTACTTGTTCAAGAAGCTAAAATATTCAGAGATTATAACAACATAATGAGTTATGATGCAATCCTCACTACATTCCTTTGTAAAAACATGAAGATTATTGGATTGTTTTTTCATCCCCCCTCCAGAGAGCAAGTAAGGTTTGGGACAGAAATTTGGAAAGTGATCACAAAGTATTTCATTTAGTATCTTTAAACGCCTTGATTCATCACCTACAGTATCAGAGGAAAATGTACTATTTTTTTGCATTTCTTCTAAGCAAAGATGAATTATTTGGCTCTTCACTTGACAATCATGCATAGATAATTTCAAGCTGCTTCTTGTATTTATTTAGCAGTTTGCACAAGAAAATTAAAGATAGTTGCTGAGCTCATAGAAGCATGTCAGCACAACCAGCTATTTGCTCTAAGAACACTGCTCTGCTCAGTTGATTTTTACTACCGTTGCATTCTGAGATATAAACAACAATGTCATATTTCTCCCTTCAAAGTAAACTTTAACTGTAGCAAGATGAGCTCCATAAAATAAAATAACAAAATACTGAATTTATTTTGTTGTTGCTGTTGTTGTTGGGGGGGCGGGTAAATGGGTTTAAAATCATTAAGAACCCTACCAATACCATTTTAATAATTATTGCAAGCTGGAGATATGAAAATAGCCAAGAGAAGAGTCAGCATGAGAAATCTGGCAAGGCAGGACACACAAAATGAGATTCATCTTGAACACTGTAAACTAATTTATTGGGAGGAAAATGATCAGAAAAACAAAATATTTAGTATGAAGAGAAATGCTGAAAAAAAAAACAACTGAGATACAATAGTGCCTAGAATAATATACAAATTATACCAGGTGATGTGGCAATATAAAAAGCTTCTATGACTTTGGATTACACATCCAGAGGCATCAAATCTTGAAGGTGTAAGGTAATAGTTTCTCACTATCCAATTTTGTTGTATTGCACCTAGAAAACTGCATTCAATTTTGGGTACCTCATTTCTAACAAAATATCGAAAGAAAGGAGAGATTCAAAGAGCAAAAATAATCATCTAGGTTCCAGAGAAGCTATTTATAAGGAGAGATGTTCAGAACAATTCTCTTTGTCTATCTGTAAGTTTGCAAAAATATCTATATCCTCTAGGGTCTAGGGTTATATATGGGCACATGAATTTATTTAGAGATTAGCTAACAACTCCCCACATCTTCCCAGAAAAGTCACCAAAGTTTTAATTCAAACAAGATCATTTTTATAGAAGTTTATACGTGGAAGGAATTATGTAGATCATCTGATTCACTCCCTCACTTTACTAAGGGGGAAAAGGCATAGAGGAGATAAGTGATTTTTCCCCTCCAAGGTCATATTGACAGGAAGTTACTAGGAATAGAAACCAGCTCTCTAGATACCTAGTGAAGGGTTTGGTTTTCTCATTGTAACATTAATTGTGAAAACAATCATTTATGTGACTGGATTCAACTTTAAAAGGAAAAAAAAAATGTATGTAATCTCAACAAAAAAGAAAAAAATCTTATTTGTATATCTCCCAAGATTTTCTAGTCCAGTTAGGAACTTATCATAAAGAGATTTTTTAATGAAACTAATGTCTTTTACAAACTAGTGTCAACCTGAAAATTAATAAAACAATCAACATAATAAGATATTTAATCAGGGCAGAGGAGTTGCAGCTTGAGGCATTTCATAGAAGATACAAAGAATAACCAAAAATGGAAACTTGGGATAGGGTTTATATGGGGTAACTGAACAGAGAGGAAAGAGATTGCCTCTGAAAAGAGTTTTCTTCTGGGAAGAGAGTTTCTTTTGCATAATAAGCTAAAGTCCAGGAAGAAAGTTTGGGAACCTCTGGGAGAGGATAGTTTGGGAGATCCACAAAACAATTAGAGTCTGGAACTAAGTCTGGTCAGGCCCAGGCAATTAATTAGCCTGGGACTAGAGACCACGTGAAGATCAGACAGTTCTTAATAAATTGTGTTTGTCACTAGGATGAAGAAAAAAACCCAAACTACCAAGTTAATGGAATGAGGTCAGAGGTGAGCAATGCTATCTATTGCTCTGTAATCAAAAGAACATATAGAGTAAGGGTCACTAACCTTTTGTATATGTATCATGAACTACTTTAAATGCATAAAATAAAACACGTAAGATTACAAGTCAATTATATTAAAATAGCAATGCATTTGTTTGTCTCATCCAAGTCCACAGATCCTCTGAAATCTATTCATAGAACTTTTCGTGGATCCCCAAGTTAAGAACCTCTGATATAGAAGAAAGTATTGCAGAGTTGCCCCTGGGAAGAGAAATATGTAATAAAAAGACTTTATATTTATATGTAACTATACTTTTTATACTTTCCTTCCCACCGCACTTCACAACATCTTTTCCAAGAATCCCTACTTCCCTTCAAGGCTTAGCTTAAGTGCCTACCTCTCCATGTCCTGAGTTGTTAATTAATTCCTCTCTTCCATATTCCTTATATGTGTGATATTGTGTGTGTGCGTGTGTGTGTATAGTATTTGCTCATCTGTCTACATACTGTTTCTACTGAGAAGAATTTTAAGACAATGGGATTCTTAAACTTTTATCTTTATATGCCCATCACAAAGCATAGAGCTTGTCATATAGTAAGTGCTTAATCAGTATTCTTATCTATGGTGAAGCAAGGAAAGTTACCGTGATGAATTGTGCCACAAGGCAAAACAATTAAAACACATGAGCAAAATTCTTCAGCATTTTTCTTATATTATGATCTTCTTGTTGCATATACTCTACCTCCAACAGAGCAAATTGCAACCCCTCCCTGACTTCTTATCCTCCATAAAGGAACCACCCAGCGAGTGAGGCACACTAATGGAGTTCAACACTAAAATTGAAGTTAATCATCAGAAGAACTGAAATTGATTTTTCATTTCAAAATAGGCTAAGGAGAAAGATTGTATTATTAACAAAGCTGTCTGAAAAATGAAGAAATAAGGAATACTGCCTCAGACACTTACTGGCTGTGTAACTCTAGACATTTAACCTCTCAGTGCTCAAAGAAATCCTCTAATTAGCAGAGTGTGCCAGCTTATATTAGTAGAAATATCCTCATATAGGAGTTCCCTATAGAAGTGAAATCATAGTCATGTTTTCTATCTTCTGCCCTCAAAATATAACAATTTTTAGGTCTTCATAATGTCACATAAAAGATCTATCTGATTTCCATGGAGGTGGGGGTGGAAATGTCATGGACTAGAAGGGACTCAGGAAAGAATTCCTGCAAAAATTGGTATTTGAGTTGGGCCTTAAAGAATAGATCAGGCAAAGAAAGGAAAGGGGGGCAGCTAGGTGATGCAGTGGATAAAGCACTGGCCCTGAATTCAGGAGGACCTGAGTTCAAATCCAGCCTCAGACATTTGACACTAGCTGTGTGACCCTGGGCAAGTCGCTTAACCCTCATTGCCCTGCCCCCCCCCCCAAAAAAAAAGAAAAGAAAAGAAAAAAAGAAAGGAAAGAGGGACTTTTCAAAGAAACAAAATTTTAAAAATGGGAAAATGTAGGGCATATTTGGCACATCTAGTGGTTGGAGTTTGTGACAGAGTATAACATGAGATAAATCTGGAATAATAGAGTCAAAATCGTGTCAGGAATTTTTTTTCCACTCAGTAGGCAATAGGGTGTCTAATGTGAGCAAAGGTACTAAATGACAAAATCTATTTGGGAGGGAGTCACCTTAAAGGATAAATTGGAAGGGATATAGCAGAAGCATCTAACAGGAAATTATTGCAACGGATGAGGCGGATGAACTAGGATGGTAGAGTAAGAAATTGAAAAGATAGATGTGATGGGTGTTCCTGAACTAGGTCCCACAGGACTTTACATGAAAAAAGGAAAGAGTTAGAGAATGGGGGGGGGGCGCAGCTAGGTGGCACACTGGATAAAGCACCGGCCCTGGATTCAGGAGGACCCAAGCTCAAATCCAACTTCAGATACTTGACACTTACTAGCTGTGTGACCCTGGGCAAGTCACTTACCCCTCATTGCCTGGCAAAGAAAAAAAAAAGAGTTAAAGAATTAAAAAAGGAGGGTGCTTGAATATGGGAAACTAGCTATATCATGGTGCCACTGAAAAGAAACTATGAAATCAAAAGGAAAAGAAGATTTAAGAGGGGAAGTAGAAAGGCAAGTTTGGGGTGTATTGCACTGGAGATGCTAATGAGACATCCAGATGGAGGTGTACTATAGGTAGATGGAGAGTCAGGTATGTAGTACCAAAGAAAGGTTCCTATGATTCATGCAATCACAAATTTGATTTGAGTGTCATCCAATATAGGACTAGCCTTTTTCTTCCTTTGTTGTTCTTAGAGCCAATTACATTGCTAAGAAATGAATGAGCAATTGGTTGCTCTATTTAGGAAGATTCTATAAATACAAAAATAGTTGAGTGCTTTAAAAGAAGCTAAATCTACTTATATTTTTTAACCTTCTGGGAAGTCAGCTTTAGTAAAGAAATCCCATTATTTACTGGTAATATGGTGATCTAGGCAATCATATCCTCTTTGTTAGATTAAATACTACCTCTTAACTACTACCACCCTTACCTAAACATAGAGATTTTATGATGTTTTGTTCCATCTTTTCTATTAACCTAGGAGAAGAAAAGGGTAAAGGATAGAGTATGACAAGAAGATGTTAGAGGCAAAATATTTCCCCCTGACCTTCCAGGAGCCTGTCACTTCCAAATGTCCAAGAGACCAATCTAGTACATTCTCTTCCCTCCTGTTTAGTTTGGAAAATGAACTTGGTCCAGAATTAAACAGGAGGGAAGAAAATATACTAGATTATCTTATAGGAACAAAGGTCCATCATTTTAACATCAATATTCTTCTAGTAATTCTGAAAGAAAATAATCTTGGTATCAAGTTCATATGATAAGATTCTCATTTTCAGAATATATAAGCAACTGGTTTAAATTCATGGGAAATAGAGTCATTCCCCAGTGGAAAATGGTACAAAAATATAAAATGACTGTTTTCAAAGAAATAAATCTAAGCTATCAATTCTCTTTTTTTGCTTTGAATAGAGTTTTATTTTCCAAAATATATGTAAAAACAAATTTTAACATCAATTTTTTAAAACTTTGTGTTCCAACTTCTCTTCCTCCCTCCATTCCCACCTCCCACCCATAAGAACTCAAGCAATTCAAAATAAGTAGTCATGGAAAAAATTATTCCCATATTAGCAAGTTGTGAGAGAAAACAGTAAAAAAAGAAAAGCCAAAACTTCAGATAAAGGAATTGTCAAAGAGGAAAAGAAAAAAAAAATTAAAAACATGTTTCTATCTGTTTTCAGATACTATCAGTTCTTTCTCTGCAGATGGGCTGAAATCTTTATAAGTCTTTCGGGGTTATATTGGATCATTGCCTTGCTGAAAATAACCACATGCTTCCCAGCAGATCATCCCCCACTATTGTTGTTATTTTGTATACAGTACATTTCACTCTGCTTCAGTTCATGTAGGTCTTTCCAGGTTTTTCTGATAGTATCCTGTTCATGATAATCTGTATATAGTACCTTAAGCTGGACAGAGAATTTTCTTCACAGAAGTCCACCAAAGTAGGTACCATACATTTTGCCATTATAATCAATCATCATAACTATTTACCTACATCCCATGACATTTACTCTATCTTTTTTTACCTATTCCTCCTCAGAAGTGTTTTACTTCTGACTATCCTCTCCCTTGCTCTGCACTCCCCTTTTTTATCCTTCCTTCCTTATCCCCCTCCCCTCCTACTTTCTTGCAGGATTAAATAGATTATTCCTCCCAATTGGGTATGAATGCTATTCTCTCCATGAGCCCACTAGATCAAGGTCCCTGAGCTAATTCTGTGTTCTAAATTTTTCTTTCTCCCTCCCTCCTCAACCCTCCCTATGAGATCAAGCAATTCAATATGTCATACTGGTGTAGTAATGCAGAACATCTTCACCCTCCTTGAAAGTGTTTTGCTTTTTACTGCTCTCTCCCCCAATCTGCCCTTCCTTCCTTCCCTTCTTCCCCCCCACCCCTTATCCCCCTCCCCTCCCCCAGGGCAAAAGAGGTCTTTCAGGCATTTGTGATGAAAAGACCTGCACTGAAGAGAAAATTTGACTTTCAAATACAAGACCCTGGAGAAGCATAAAAAGGTAAACAGGAAAATTACTTCACGAAGGATATTAAAAGATCAAGCTGTTTACATTCCTACATGGGAAGATAATACTTCAAACTCATAAGAACAATCTCAGTAAGGAATACACAGAAGACTCAGGTCTGAAATGAATTTGAAGAGATGATATCTGTAAAGCATTTATGTTTTGTTTTTTGTGGGACAGACAGAGTGGGGTGTCTTATGGCTGGGGCAAGATTTGGGCTTGGGGCCTCCAGGGCTGGTGCTTGGTCCACTGTGCCACCTAACTAACCCATGATGACATCATTAAAATAGGGTTGAGGTGTAGGAGGAATAGACTGGGGGAGGAAGAAGGGGAGAGATGGTCTGGGGAGAGGTAGTTCATGTGACAGAAACAAGAAAAAAGCTTATGGAGGGGAGGAGAAGAGGGGGAAGGAGTTGGGGAGTGAGTGAACCTTAATATCAGAATTGTCTCAAAGAAGGACTAGCATACATCCTCAAGTAGGTATAGTAATATAATTAAGCTATCAATTCTCATATTTTTTAAATGATTCAACTTACTAATAGAGAAATGTATATAAAACCAATCTAATCATCTACCTCACTCATAGAGTTGGCAAAACTGCCACAAAAGGAAAATGACAAATGTTATAAAGCCAGTGGGAACCTCTCCATGTTAATTCACTGTTTTGTGGAACTGTGAATTGGTCCACGTGTTCTAGAAAGCAATTTAAAATTATGCCTCTCAAATTACTAAACTTTAGATACCTTTTAACCCAGTGATTCTGCATGTACATGTAATAATATTTATCTCAGCTCTTTTGCCATAGCAAATAATCCAGAAATTAGCTATTGCCTATAATTTGGGCAACAGAGAAATATATTTTGGGAATAAGCAGGCTACATCATGTTGCTCCCCAAAAGACTCATT